>NC_041045.1:12517813-12600313 GCF_900634775.1 Gouania willdenowi
AAAAAGGTACACACGTCACACTTTCCTGGAAACACGTCTAACACACTTGAAAACAAATACAGTACACATTTATTACAAATATATTTGACCAAAAATAGTTCAAATGAAATTTGTGTGATTTTGAAAATGTATTACAGAGGTAAGCAGCATTTACATGATCAACATTCATGTTAGCATTAAGAATAATACAGGAAATAACAGTTTCTATAGTAATTTGTGTGTTTTTCTGTCATTCTGTGTCTGTTTGTTGTTGTCTTGCTCGTTGTGAGGCATTTTATGCATTTCTGTAGTGCTTTTGTGTAATTTTCCTGGAAAATATATGTTTTTTGGAGTCATATCGTGTGTTTGCGCTGCCATTTCTCATTTTTTGTTGTATTTTTTGTGCATTTATGTTGTCGTTTTGCTTGTTTGTTGGCACTGTGGGTTTTTCTTGTCTTTTTGTGTACTTTTTTTGTCACTTTCTGAAATTTTGTATATTTTTCTGAGTCAATTTTGTGTATTATTGTTGTGTTTTTTTCATTTTTGTGTTTTTATCTCATCTTTTACTGTATTTTCCTGCTATGTTGTAATTATTTGTATTTTTTAATGTATTCTTGCTCTTGTTTTGTGTATTTTTCTGTCATTTTGTGCATTTACTTTGGGGGCTGCGAAAAATTCAACCGAGGGCCGCGTGTTGCCCCCGAGCCACCAGTTCCCTATACCTCGTGTATTACATACTTTAAAATTGATTTATGAAGCTGTCATTTTATCATACACAGAGCATATTACACATTTTAATATCAATTCTCTGATATGAGGTCTGAACATATTTTAAGTTACAATATTGTACCTGAAGACATTTATTTTGAAAGTCTCCAATAGTATAACTGTGAACATGCACTTCAACCCATTTATTAATTTAGTAATTTAGCATAAATTAGTAAATTTTTAAGTCATATACTGTACTTAAAGCAGACTAAAATTTCACTTCAAGTTTTTTACAATTTAATTACAATTAAAATATATTTAGAACTAAATTAGTCGTGGCTTCAAATACACAAAAGTATGTTAAATTTTAGTAACTTTAACACATTTATTTTTCACCAGTGTAAGCACTGCGGAAGCTGAGTTGCCAGGTTGGGTCGACGTGTCTCAGTTCAGTCAGTTTAAAGGAACCCATTTGGTACAGCCGTTTGCTACACTTGCTAAGCTAATGTTAAAGCACTCGTTTTACAGTGAAAAATACGGTGGAAATATGTGATATTGTTCCAAAACATGTGGGTGAGCGTTTAGGGCGTGTCATATAGATATATTTTTTATTTTAGAAAGTGAACTGTGTCCTATCAGATTTTGTGCAAGAATTGCCATTTCCATCTCTTATTCCACCCGTTTACGAGACAAATTGTGTGTAAATGTGAAAAATAAGCATTCAGTGTCAGATTGAAATTTCCAGTTAATTTTGTATAAAACTTTTTTTTAAAAAGCAATCCTATTTCTGTTTTATTGTGTTTCGCTCATTTCTTTCATTTTCTTTTTTTTCTCCTTTTTTTTCCTGTTTAAGTCATTTCTTTTTTTCCCCATTTTTTGTTTCTCTTTTTTATTTTTTATTTTTTTTCCTGTTTAGGTCATTCCCCCCCCCCCATTTTTCTCTTTTTTTCTTTTCTTTTTCTCTTTTTTTCCTTGTTTAAGTCATCCCCCCACCTTTTTTTTCTTTTCTCTTTTTCCTTTTCTTTGTTTAGGTCATTTCTTTTTCCTCCTTTTTTTCTTGTATTTTTTCTCTTTTTTCCTTTTCTGTTTGAGTCATTTCTTTTTTCCCCTTTTTGTCTTTGATCTTTTTTCCCTTTATTTCTTGCTTTTGTTTCTTTTTTTTTTAACTTATTTTGTATTTTCTTTTTTTCTTTAACATTTTCTTTCCCATTTTTCTTGTTTAGGTGTTTTCTTTCCCCCCCTCTTTTTTCTTTTCTTTTTTTTCTTGTTTAGGTCATTTCTTTTTTTTCCCCTTTTTTTCTCTTTTTTTCCCTATTTTGTTTGTCATTTTCTTTCTTCCCCTTTTTTTTCTTTTATCTTTTTCCCTTTCCACTTATTTTGTATTTTCTTTTTTTCTTGAACCTTTTCTTCCCTTTTTTTTTTTTTCTTGTTCAGGTCATTTCTTTTTCCCCTCTTTTTTTAATATTTTTTCTTGTTTAGGTCAGTTCTATGTTTGGAGAGTTTGGCTCTGTCATCCACTGTGTTTTTGGCTGTGTTCAAAATCGCATACTAACGTACTACTCATACTAAGTACTATTAAGTATGTACAGTAGTGCGTTCACGTTAGATAGTATGAAAAGACTGAGTGGCAGAGCGTTAGCGAACATTAACATTTACATTAGCTAGCATTAGCATTAACTAGCATTAGCACTAACCTAGCATTAACAAGGAGTGTGAAGAAAAAAAAATCAATTTTACAATGTATCGCAATTTTTTGGGTGCTGATTTTAAATAGACTTTCATTTTATTTTTTCAAATCAATTACTTGTTTTTAGTTTTTTGGATAATTAATCAATAATTTGAGACGTCTACACTTTGTGATGACAGTGTGTAACACTGCATTTTCCTTTTTTCAGTGAAAATGTGCAAAAACACTATCAACAAATAAATAGGATGTTTTGAAGCAAATAGTTTTGACTCAATGTGTCCTCTGAATGATCAATATCTTCTGATGAACAAATACAGAAACTTGATTTTTCATCTCGATAATAATGTCGTATCGTGACCCAAGTACCGCGATATATACTGTTTTGCAACATCCTTGCTAGTACTCACCCCGAGCATTAAAATGGCATTACCACTAACCTAGCATTAGCATAGCAATGAAATTTGCCTGGCATTAACATTATCCGAGCATTACCACTAACCTGGCATTAGCATTAACATTAACCTAGCATTAGCTAAGCACTAACCTAGTAATAGCTGAACATTAGCAATAAGGTTGAAAAAAGTTGAAATGGGTTGAAAAAGTAGAAAAAAGTTTAAATTTCCAATAGAAGTTAAAGGGAATGAAAAACTGTAATAAGTCAAAAAGCCATTGCATACAGTAAATCTTGGGAACTTTGTGAATCTTTTGATATCTTAATTGTCAAATCGGACAAACGGTGTAGGAGTTAAATTTGACCCCAAACCTGCTTAACGTACTATTTGAAAAACAAGAGCCAAATGAATCAGGCTGGAACTATTACATGAATTTGATTCAGTCTGCTGTTGTATGCACACACACAGTGAGGCTGATGCACCTGAGTGTGTGTGTGTGTGTGTGTGGATTTGTTAGCGGAGTCGACAGCCTCACTGATCTGCCATCAAAGAGCGCACGGCGCGGCAGGTACGTGATGCTTTGCTTTGAGACGACATGTCATCGTGCATCAGGAGATTACGGCGCTCTGGCT
This sequence comes from Gouania willdenowi, assembly GCF_900634775.1. NCBI lineage: Eukaryota > Metazoa > Chordata > Actinopteri > Blenniiformes > Gobiesocidae > Gouania > Gouania willdenowi. Next base: position 12,521,212 of record NC_041045.1, read on the forward strand.
CCCTCCCGCTCTGTCTGCGTGTGAGCGACTACACCGTCTGCAAAGCGCTACATCAATGAGGTACACATCTCACACGGAAGCCGGGGATAATCTTTGGCATTTCAAACACATGCACCGATGCAACAGGCCTCTGCTCTGCGAATACGCGCACTCCAGCGCTCACACCACGCCAGATGCCGGCGCCATATGGGAGGGCTAAATTTATCATCTGTTTTTAAAGAGTGGCAGCGTCTTCCTGTTGGATCTTAGACGAGGAGGGAGCAATGGCTACATTTACATGGGAGCTTTAATTCCCCTTTAAAGGGCCAGTAATATGAAGAAATCACTTATAAAGGTTTTGCTACAGTGATATACATTCCTTTCGCCTCATTCAGAGGGTCAAAGTTGAAAAAGTTTTTGTTTCCTCCCTCCCTTGTTATTCCACATTTTGTAAAAAAATCTGTTTCAAACGGGCCAGTTGGATTTTTCTCGCTTTGTGTGACATCACATTGCGGAAACTCCTCCCTCCTACCCTATAAGAATGTGAGCTCCTCCCTCTCAAATTACCTCACAGGTAAAACAAACCATAGTGAAGGCAGGTTGATATTACAGTTAATAACTTTACGTTCAGTCGGTATATCGATAATCCAGTATTACAGATAAACCAAAGAGCTCTAACAATCCGCTTCACTTTTAGTAGCCGCTATACCGCCATTATAGGATTTGTACGTGAGGGAGACTTATTTGAGTTAAGTCAGCTTAAGCAGAGTTTAAATGTGCTTTATAGATAAAAAAAAATGTGATTCATCGATTAATTATTGACCATGAAAATAATAGTCAGTTGCACCTCTAGACGGAAGCATATATAGCATGATAAACGGAAACGGCTTCATCGGGGCATGGCGCCACCAGAGCTTAACTAATGACGCGCGGATCATTTTTAAAGTACAACTTTTCCCTCAGCGTCCTGTATAGTGAAGGTAGATCACCACTTTGATTGACCAAAGTACGACTTTTATCTCCTTCTCCAGCTGACCAAAGTGAAACCGTTGTGTTATTGTCGAGCTCCTGCTTCAAAACGACAATCAAAATAAAGGTGAAAACTGTTTGTATTATGTGGTCTTTTATGTTGTAGCCAAAAAGAAAAGGTTTGTGGGTGTTTTTTCAGATAGACGTCAATACGTCACGTTCGCCCCCTGTCCATTCAGAATCCTTCCCAACCCCCAGATTGACTGAAGTTGAATAAACCTGTTTCCATGTAAACTTTACTATTTCTATGTAAACACGAAGCAGAACATTTGAAATTCTGAATTTAAAAACATCAGTGTGTGTTGTGTTCATCCCTACTTTCAAACTTTACACGGCGGCCTGCCATCACAGCTAATTACCATTCCCTTCACTTCCCTGTGTTTTTTGCATTTCTCGCTCCGTGTCTATGACTGAAGGCAAAACAACTGGGAGTAGGAAGCCATTATTGTAAACTGGCGCGCTAATATCTTTGGACCCAAAGTAGAATAAAACGTAAATGATCATTGGCGCGCTAATCCTCAGTGACCCGTGAGGCCGTCGCAGCGTTCCCCTGGGCCAGTCTTAATGTGCTCTGGTGTCTCTGCGCCGGCTGCTCCGAGGTGACGTCTGCAGCCGCATAAATCTGATTTACAGCGTTTGCACGGCTGATGAGCGAACACACGAGCAGGAACCTTTTACTGCCTTTATTTAGGAAAACATGGCCTTCAGCACAGGCTCCCTGAAACAGTCCTGTAATCCTTAATTATGCAGCCAGCAGGAACACAGGACACGATTATTTCCGAAGAACAGGTGTAAAAACAAAGGAGAAAACTATGGAAGCCTTGTTTCTAACATGGTTCATCTATTTTTACTGCAGAGCTACAGTCAGTCAGAGGGAATACTGTAGCAGTAGTGTGGTGCGTTCACTGTCCACAACAAGGTGGGACTTCACATACATACATCGCAGAATGGCCTCAAACAACTTCAGTTTTTTTCAGCTGAATTTATCTAAGCTATGCACAAGTTGGAGGCCCAGACATTGCAACTTGGAGCCCTCAAACTAATTTTGAGTGGCCCCAAATGAAAAGACTCAACAAAAACAATATAAATTACTCCAAAATGGACAAGATGAGGACAAAAATACAAAGAAATTAAAAGAAAAATATACAAAAATACACAGCATGAACAAAAACACACAAATGACAATAATCATGCAAAACAGCAAAAACTGACTACAAAACTACACAAAATGACAATAAATCATGCAAAACAGCAAAAAAGACTAACAAAAAACACAAAGTGACAAAAAGCATACACAAAATACACAAGTGACAAAAAAACAGAAAACGTGAAAATAAAATAAATTAAAATGAAAATACAAAATCACAACATGATTGCACATGGCTCCGTAAATATACAAAATCACAACAAAATGGACACAAAATTAAGAGAAAAATATACAAATTATGACAAAAATACACACAACAAGATAGAAATACACAAAATGACAAGAAATGATGCAAAACAGCAAAAATGACTTTAAAATACACAAAAGACAACTAAATAATGGGAATTATCCCAACACACACAAGATGACAATATAAAAAGGCACAAAATGAGAACAGTAATACCTAAAATGACAATACATCATGCAAAACAATGACTTTAGAAAAATATGTGACTCAAAAAAGAGAGGAGAAAAGGAAAAATACACAAAAAAAAAACAAAATGACAACAAAAACACAGAAAACTCTGTTGTTTCCTGTATAAATATTCAGATTGGTCATTACTCTCAATGCTGACATAAATGTTGATCATGTGGCCCCATCTCTGTTCTAGACCTTCTTTCTGTGAGTTTCTACAGAGGCCTGCTCCTCCTCACTGTTCCACCGTCTGCATATCACATTCTACAGAATCCAACCCTGGCTTAAGAAGTGTTAGTTTTCCTCCCAGTGATGACGTTGATGAGTCTTTACATCCTCTGTGGTGAGTATCTGCTCTTTGTGCATGATTTCACACGACTGAATGCCAAAAGTAGCAACATCAGGCAGCAGAAAACGCAGAAAAGGCCAGACAAGCTGGAATCCAAAAACGGTGAGCAGCTCAGACAAATCAGCTTTTTATTAGCAAATTATAGAAAGGCTGTCCACGTGCCCCACCCTCCCCGCAGCGAGAAACCAAACTGGTCACTGTTAAACCAAAGTCAACAAACGCACAGTAAACTACAATGTTGAACACATTAAAAAGGCTGTGTTCAGGTTCAGCTGGGGAAACGAAAGTTGGTCTGTGTTGCCGATCTCTCATTGGTTAAAAAGTGGGTTAATAAAGACAAAAAGCCTGAAAATGATCCAGTGCTAAAGTGAAAGTGCACCGCAGCCCTTTACAAACTCTTGCGTGCACACACAAACACTCCTATTATGCACACGGTTCTTGTTTTTACGCGCACAACCTTTTGGCATTAATGTGACGCCATACGCTCCTGCGCGCACTCACTCATAAGCGCGCACACACAAACATGTTGGCACACACACAAACCACCGTGGGCTCGCACACAAACACTCGGGGGCGCGCGCACACAAACACTCGGGGGCGTGCGCACACAAACACCCGTGGGCACGCACACAAACACTCGGTGGCGCGCGCACACACACAAACACTTGGTGGCGCGCGCGCACACAAACACTCGTCGGCACGCGCACACAAACACTCGTGGGCGTGCACACACACAAACGAGGGCGCACACACTAACGCACACAAAAACTTTATTAACAAGGCTCTGGAGGTGAAGCGACGGCTCTGCATCACGTTCAGTGACATAAATTGCATGACTCAACGGAATCGATAATGAATTTTTAGCCAACGCTTTTAATCTTCGATTTTTATCAATGTAATCGATTCGTTGTTGCTGCCTTATGTGTCTCAGATATGGGAAGGATGTACATTTTGGGACACGCATCATCATTGGTGTTCCTTTGAATCAGGAGGTGTTTCGGCCTTTTTAACACTCGACACCCTCATCAAAGGTGGACAGCTATAGGGTGATCAAGCCTATAACTAATTGTCATTCTCTCCTATCTGCAGCTTTGGGCCACTCGGTCTATTCTTTTTTCTAGGAAGTGTCTGTTCTTTGACCTCTTTGAACAAATACACAACTCAATATGAAATGTTTAATGTAAGAAATCATTACACAAGTAAATAATATTACTTAATTACTAAAAACTAAAAAAATCATGGATCTTCTTTAGCCTTTGGAGCGATCAGAAAACACAAATATCTCGTACGAATATTTTAGAAGAAAAAATGTTGATCGGATCTCATTGTATACCTGCAGCTTTTACCTCGAACTAGAAAACACACACACACACACCACACTTGCCACTGCTGTTGATACAGTGTCAGTTTTCTTAACATGCGCTCTATTTTTAGCCCGACATCTGAAGTATTGGAGGAGTCTAAATGTGGGAAAAGCCTGTCCTCCTTCCTCCCCGGGTGTCTGATGTTTCCCAGCGGTGTGTGTGTGTGTGTGTGTCAGTGAGAGTTTGCTGTGTGGGAGAGTTGAGTGTGTGGGTGTGAGAACGTATGTGTGTGTGTGTATGGGGGAGGACTTCCTCAGTGGATCCTCTCTGTTTTCTTTTGGACGATGACATTCCTGAGCTGTTTAACTTTTCATGCAGGAAGTGGAAGTCGGCCAAAAGTGATTAAAACCAGGGACGCCAACACAACAGACCTGAAACCACCACCACGGACGCCGCCACCCGGGCTGACACGGTGTCAAACACAGCTGAGGAATCGTTTCATAAATCTGTAAAGGTGGAGCGCTTACATGAGCTGGGAATGCTGGGAACAGTGGAAACCAGAGGTGGTGGGTGAAAGAGCGCTAGATAGAATTTGCGCAATTTGCTTCCCCCCCCGATGTCCACATATGGCCTAGAACAGTACGGCTTATGGCCTTTCAATGCACCTTCACAAGTCAGTCCCTCCAGGATTTCGCAGCCAATTTCTGTGATTGTTGTGGCCTAAAATGCCTGATTTTACGGCAGCTTTTTCCAAAAACTGTGGCAAAAGTTGCAGCATTTTGAGGCTTTTTCTGTCTTTGAGTATTTTTCTGCAATCTGGTGTTTTGCTGTCCTTTCCTGTATTTTTCTGTCCTTTTGTGTATTTTTTCTGTAATTTGGTGTATTTTTTCTGTAATTTGGTGTATTTTTTCTGTAATTTGGTGTATTTTTTCTGTAATTTCATGTGTTTTTGTTGTCCTTTAATGTATTTTTCTGTCCTTTTAAGTAATTTTGTGTGTTTTCATAGTTATTTTGTGTATTTTTCTGTCCTTTGAAGTAATTTTGTGTGTTTTCATAGTTATTTGTGTATTTTTCTGTCCTTTTGTGTGTTTTTGTGTTCATGTTGTATATTTATCCGTCATTTTGTGTGTTTTTTAACTCATTTTGCCTAATTTTGTGTCCTTTTGTGTGTTTTTAGAGTCATTTTGGGCATTTACTCTCGAGGGGCCACACAAACGTAGACCAAGTCCTGTGGCCACTGTCATAAAGCACATAAAGCATCATGTAGTAAGCTGCTAACTTCTTCTCCAGTGAGAACATTCTGTGTAAACCTCATTTGTCTGGATAAAACTTTCCCTTGTCTTGCTTTTAATCTATTATGAACCCTCCATTATAATTTCCACACCTTGTAGATCTAAAAGGTGCTGACGTAGCAAAGGTTAGTTTTGGAAAGCTTTCAGGTGCTCGGCCACACACTGCCTCAGCGTTTAGAGCGGAGCAGGAATGTTATTTCCCTTTATTTTCCCTCATTTACAGGTAATACCACGACTCGCGCTCCAAAACGTACTCCTGGATTATATTTCATGTCATTTTTACTGCTATGGTTCCTGCGGTGCCAGATTTATCAACAGATGAAGTTATATTAGTAACTCAGCGGCCAAACACAACGTTGACGTTGGACGCCGCTGCGGAGCCTCGACTGGTTTTTTTTTTTTTTTTTTTTTTACGAGCGTGAAGGATGTGCAGTGTAGTTGAGGCGGGCCGGCTCGAGAGGTCATGGGCTCGTGCACGTAAATATAAAAGCTCATCAAGCATCAAAACATGACGTGTGATGGCAACTTCTGCAATTGCTGTACATGTGCAACTTTTTCCAAAGCCAGATCTGCATGTTAGAAATAGATGTGTGGGCCTGCATCATCATAATTAAACACCTAAAACAGGATGCAGATTGAGGAAACACGGCTTTCACTTCCACTGGCAGCACTAGTCCGACCACAACGACCCTGCTTTAATTCATGCGCTGGCAGCATTACAAGGATCAAACCCTCGCCAGGGGGTCAGAGGTTGGGGATTCAAGCACTCAATCTATGGATTCACGTACAAATATGTAAATACAAACATCCACGTGTCTCCGAGTGCGAGGGAGAGCAAGACGATGGTTGTTCCTCACTCCCAGCTCACCCACGTCGGTGTCAGATTCACAACTCCTGCTCATATAAACACTAAACACACATATCGGCCTTATTTTTAGACCAAACAATCCGCCTAACCTCTTCCCTGCAAAGTATTTTTGCTTAAAAATGCATGAACAGTGGCGGGGGGTTCAAAAAGTGGCTCTCGTGCATTATTGAGGAGGCTTCATAACCCTTCTCATGACTCCAGGTTGGGGTGAGTGCAACCTATCCTTGTTTTCCAAACTTGTGAATTATTGACCAGCGCACAGATGTTGCCTGATGATGACTGTTGGGATCCTGCGAGGATCACAATAGGCCTCGGGTCATCGGGGTTGGGGTTGGGCTCTGATCTGGTCCTCAACACAAAACGGCGGCGAAGTATCAGATCAGGAGAGTTGGGGGACGTCGCGGTCAAACAAGGTAGTTATGATGAACCGCCAGTCAGACGCTGTCAGCCGCTTCCTGCGCCACTCGTCCTCCATGAAACCAATTGATTACACAACTCCGTCAATGTCACGGCGGCCTCCGTTTAACCACAGCCCGACGCTGTCGGATAAATCACATCAGACGTCCCCCCCTCCCCCTCCCTTCCCTCCTTTGAGGGTAATTGCGGTATTCCCGTCCTCCTGTAGATGTTCAATCCCACCATCCCTCAACCAATTGGCAATGACAAGGGGGGAAGCGCTTCCTGTCAGAACTGCTCAGAGGGAGGATGATATTTAAGAGGTGCGCTGGATAACAGATATCCATCACCTCCGCTCGCCGTTTTCACAGCCAAGGTACGACTCTGTGCAGGATCTAGAGGAGAGTTGGAACAAGACACCATTCCGTCACATCCTCTTTAACCCTTTCATGACCTGTGTGATGCCACACAAAAGCACAACTCCTTACTGTACATGCCAAACTCACTGTTTATACATTCCAAAAATGAAATAAACCACAAAAACAGTTTATTCTAAATAATCTGTGTACCCTTCGTTCTTTGATTATTCCGTTTTAGAACCAAATCAAAATTAACAAATAAAGGGAGGGCTTATTTTGTTTAAATCTTGTCCCTTTTGTTATATTAGATATTTAAGGGAATCTACGATGAGAGCTTTATGTTTTAAGATCATTGAGGGGGCACACAGGGGGGCGGACTTTTAATAAAAAAACAAGCAATGCATAACTCACATTAATTACTGACGAATTGAAACGTTAACACATTAAAAAAATACCAAGAAATGTTACATAAAACATGCACACGATACTGTATGTGATTAAAGGAACCAGAGGTGGTGTAATGAATCTATTGGTGCTCCTCGTTTCTTGTGATCAACTTCCGCGTGTGTTGACGGCTGCTGTACGTGGCTAGCGGTATTATAACGTGCAAAAACTCCACGAAGTGGACTTCAGTACTCACTCTAACTTCCACTATCTCACAAACAAAACAAGACTTTGAAACAGAAATACTCTGCTTATCTGGTCTTTGATATTTATGTATTTCTATTTTGGTTTTAAGTCAGTAAAACAAAAACAAAAAACCCACCTTTTATTTGTTATTTTGATTTGGTTTTAAAACGGAGTAACCAAAGAACAAAAGGTACATGAATTCTAAATAATGAGATTTCAACATTTGTTTAAAAAAAACTTCAGAAAATACTTCTAAAGTGACACAAAAAAAAAGCTACATTATGCACAAAAACAAAGCATGATCATCATCAACTATTAAGTGTCTCAACTGCTTTTGGACATACATTCACCACAAAAAGACAAGGAAAACGACATGACCCTAAAATTTGTAACAACATCACTATCACCGGGTGATTTTTACCCAATATAAAATACCCAATGAGAAGCAATTATAATAAAATATATCAAAATATGACAATTTACAGTTGTTTTATTTTATTTTCAACCATGCCTATACTTAACAAACAAAAACAGAAAAATAACATGGATTAACATAATAATCATTAATAATAACAGAACTATAACCAAAATGACTGAAAAATTAGGAATGTAAGAACAAAAAATTATTTGGAAAACAAAAATAAAACTGAAACTAGGTGGTGGCTCCACCCATTTCTGGGGCATTTGAGGCATGTGAACAAGAATTGGGGTAAAAAAAACTTTTTTTTACCATATAAATCTCCTTAAAAATCACCACTTTCTCACATTTATTTACAACTACTCGATGAAATAAAGATGGTAAGGAAATTTCAACCACACTTATACTTACTTTATTCCTTAGACGCAGTCAGTACATATTTTACCCTAGGGGCACCTTAGGTACCAAAACGGTACCCTTCATAAAATGGATATGAATATTTCTCACTTTTTTCACATCAGATCTTTTCAACAACTCCAGACCTAACTATATACATAAAGTTTTCATCATATTTCTGTATTTTCTTTCATGTTTTTTATGCCCTTTCTGTTTTTTTTAAATGACAAAAACAATATACATTTTTTTTTTTTTTTTTTTTTTTTTAAAAAAAGGGTGCAAAGTAGAACATTTGATATGAAATTATTACAGACTTGAATAGATCAATAATTGATAGGAACATTTTGAGGCATTATTCATTTTAAACCGACACTGAGTTTAGGTACCATAACGGCAGCCTTCGCACACACACACAAAATATATTCTCAACCTCATTCACTCCACTCTTATGTGTATCTTCACACATCAAGACCATTTGTATGGTTTCAGCTTCTTTTTTTATTGCCATGCATTTTGCAATGTAAGAATAACTGTCCTCCATTGAAACTCTATGTAATAAACCTGTATTTTGAAGGTAGAGGTTTAGATTTATTAGATATTTATGGGAAAACCACTTGTATGTGTCAGGATAACAGTATATCCAAAATATGTGGTTATAATGGGAGTCAATGGGACCAATTAGTGTCGGCCCATTTTAGGGCTGGGACGATACCCTTCTGTCCCAATTCGATTTTAATCTTGGGTGCCAATTCGATTTAAAGCTGGAATATTTTATTTTCTTTAATTAAAAATAAGATTCTTATTAGCGTCATATAGCGTATCGTAAAAGTAATCATTTCTGAAGAAAATCATACATCTGCGTGCTGTTTGTGCCTTATAATTAAGTATTTTAGTTAAAAAAAAAACCCAGAAGACAAAATTTTGGCGGAAAGGAGGGGTGAGCAGAGCCCACGAAGGAGCTTCCTCATTGGCCTCATTGCCGCGATATATAGTGAAGCGTGTGCACGGCGCGAACTTGTTTTCAGTCTTTTGGATGCGCAAGTGGCTGTATTTTCCTGTATTTTGTGTGCATCCTTTTGCGTGGCGACTTGTTTGCACTTTCAGATCTCGTGCGCAATTTCGTGCACTTCCAGAGAGGAGGAGACTGGGAGGGATTCTCAGAGTGGGGGACGGGATTTACGGTTCAAATTCTGCCTTGCCCCTCTGTCATGGTTCAAGATTCAAGTAGTGCAGCTTTAAATTGCGATTCTGACTCAGCGCACATAACTCGTCATCATCTGTCGTCAATGTTACACCATCCTTCCAAGAAAAGGAATGGACAGCAAGGATAAAATATAATTGTCTAAAACTTATTAGAAATGCTGATGGTCAATCTATGATGGACAGGGTTGGATCCGCCTCTTCTGACATAACGCACGGACCCACCTTGACTGGCTTCATTACCTGGATAAGTTTATTCAATATCCCATCCAGGGTCCGTTGGTCTGCTGCTGGGTGTCTTATCTTGCTCTAGCTTTAGCTTTATGTCCGGATCGTGACGGAGAAGATGATCGGTAATGTTTGTTGTAGGGATGTAACGATTCACTCAACTCCCGATACGATTCGATTCACGATACTGGGTTCACAATACGATTCTCTCATGATTTATTTTACAAAATGGGAATGTAGACAAATACTGTATTATTTTCCTTTTATTTTCATTTTCAAAAGAATTCCTTGATAAACTTGATAAACTAGTACTGCGATTCAATTTTCGGAAAATCGATATCAACCGTGTTACCTATGAATCGATTTTTAACAGCCTTACGATTAATCGTTACATCCCTAGTTCGTTGTGTTACACATTACGCTACTTGTCCGGAGCAGAGTTTCATACAGCTTTGGTCATGTCTAAATTTGTTCGCCATGGAAACGATCAAAGGTAATAGGGATGTCCCGATACAACTTCTTCATTTCCGATATGATACCGATATTGAAGCCTTGCGTATCGGCCAATACCGATATCAGCATGAATCACACATACTTTTATTACTGACCCATTTATTATTAACCAATTGTTTACATACATCTCAACCTTCAACATAATATCTACAGTATTCTACAATTGAATAAAATAAATACAAAATGAATTAAAAAAAAAAAAAAATCTGAAATTCGGAAATTTGAATTTGATTTTCGTTTTGAGGTTGATATCGAATCGCGACACCCCAAAAAGGAATGTCCATCATTTTGAGTTAAATTGTACAGGTGTAGGTTTAATCACAGTTGTTGGTTTGTTTGCACTCACTTGTTGGTGCATTACCGCCACCTAGTGGTTGCCCACAAAAATGTGAAAAATACAATAAAAAAATAATTAAAAAAATTGATACCGGGATGCAGAATCAATTAGTCAACTAAATTCAATTCAACTTTATTCGGGACTCGTGGTCCATTAAAAATAAAATAAAAGGACTAGACAAACAATTAAGATGGCATTTTAAAAAGACAATCATGCCAATATCTCCACAAGTCATACTGATAACGTGTCGCACCCAAATAAGAGCGATGAATTGTAAAATCTATTTTTTTTCCCTTACCCCAGTACATTTTTTTTATCTCCTGCTCTATACATCTTGCAATAAAAGTGATCATGGAACACGACAATAAAAGAAAACTCCTGTCCAATGTTCATACAACTAGGCTTTAAACTGAATGAGATATTGAGTATAAAACACTGAATAAGCAGAAAGTACACAAGGATTATCACATCAGAGAAGATCCTGAAGCTACCCTCAAACTATCTGTATTTGATTTGTAAACGGCGCTAACAACAGCTAAAGCTAACAAACATATAGCAAGATACAAAATTAGACAAAGTTTGAGTTGTTGTGTGTCCTAAATGTTCACATTTGTGTGTAAGTTGTCTCATCAAATCCCTGTTGGAGGTTTTATTAGAAGTGGGAATCATCCAAATATTGGTAATTGACTGGTTTTTGGAGAGAAACTGGAGGCCAACGTGACCCTAACAGACGTTGTGAAGGCTCCATGGAAACCTCACGCTCCTGCTTTTCAGCGAACGTGCTGTCGGATAGATCTGAGCCGCCACGCTTCTGTTAAAGCTTTTTCAGAAGTTACACAAAGACTGAGAGCAGAAGAAGTGACGAAGATAAAGACTTTTACACTATAGTTTCAGACAGAGGCAGTAAAAGTACAGACACGTGTGAAAATGTGCTCTGGTAAGAGTTCAAGTGCTGAGTCACCCTCTTTACTGGAGTAAAAGTTGAATAGCGCAGGTTAAAAAAACTACTTAAGTACAGAATGTACAGTACTTAACTGTAATTAAGTACAGTGCGTTAGCGTTAGCATTTGCATTTCTTCTTCCAACACTTGAAACTGATTTACAGAAACTCAGTCTCTGTGTTGCCAGATAAAGCCGATTTCACATTCCCAAAACTTGAATCCAACCTGGCAACACAGTTTCTAATGCTTTCTTTTCTGCGTTCAATTTTTAGTGATAGAGATGTGAGTGAAGGGGCAGCATCGCTTATTATTTTTTTACCATGGTGCATGTGGAACTGTTAGCGATGTGGTTGCTACATGCTAAACTAACCAACCATGAGGGACTAGTCACTACATGCTAAGCTAACGCAAATATGTGGCACTGGTTGCTACGTTCTAAGCTAACCCAAACATGTGGGACTGGTTACTACATGCTAAGCTAACCAAACATGTGGGACTAGTCACTACATGCTAAGCTAATGCAAATATGTGGCACTGGTCATTCCATGCTAAGCTAACCAAACATGTGGGCGAGATCACTACACTAAGCTAAAGCAAATATGTGGCACTGGTCGCTATGTGTTAAGCTAACTAAAACATGTGGAACTGATCGCCACATGTTAATCTAACACAAAAAAGTGAGACTATTAGCTACATGCTAAACTACCCCAAACATGTGGGACTGTTAGCTATGTGATAACCTAATCCAAACGTGAGACTATTAGCTACATGCTAAAATACCCCAAACATGTAGGACTGTTAGCTATGTGCTAAGCTAACCCAAACATGTGAGACTGGTTGCTATGTTCTAAGCTAACCCAAACATGTGGGAGTGGTTGCTACGTGCTAAGCTAACCCAAACATGTCAGATTATTAGCTACGTGCTAAGCTAACCCAAACATGAGGAATTGGTCACTACGTGCAAAGCTAATCAAACATGTGGGACTGCTCCCTATACAGGTGCTGGTCATATAATTATAATATGAAAAAGTTGATTTTATATAAACATAATATACAAGTTTCACTTTTTGAATGGAATTACTGAACTTTTTCATGATATTCTAATTATATGACCAGCACCTGTATATGCTAAAATAACAAAAACATGTGACACTGGTCGCTATTAGCTAAGCTAACCAAACATGTGGGAGTGGTCGCTACTTCACTTTTCATTAACTTTTGAGCCATTTTAACACTTTTTTGATGAAATCTAAAACCTTCTCAGGCCTGCTTTTACTTTTTAGTGATGGACATGTAAGTAAACGTGCATTGCTTAATATTTGTTTTTACTATGGTGAGTAATAATCTGCCTTTTTCCCCACTTCCTGTGACAGTCCAGAGGCTGATCAGCTTGCTAAGGCAGGCTGCATTAACCTCCTCAGTGCTCACAGCAGAGCCCAACGCCTAAATCCAACGCTCACTGTAAATCCTAAAATCAAAACTCAGCATCGTCCGCTTTCCACCGCTGTCATAAAAGCATTCCCATCGACAAATGAGTCTGCAGGAAAGGTCAATAGTTAATTGAATAATCTATCACCTTGGGATGGACGGAGCGCACCGTGCTACGCAATCAATGACGGGCGCATTAAAAGGTCAGCCGCGGACTTCCATGATAAGTCACCTGCTTAATGTTTGCTTTGGTTACTCACAGCTCGGGGTCGCGGTCAGCTGACCTCTTTCAGAGAAAGGAAAAATAAACTCATTCAATGTGTTTTACTCAACCATTCATTTATTTATTTTTTTCAACAATGTAGATTTGTTTCCTCATGGCTTAGTCTGTGGTTAGTCGAGTGTAGCCATCTTTTCATGTATCGTGAACAACTATTCTGTTGTAACACACGGAACGATAGTTTTGGTCATAACACACTTTGTTGTTGCAATTCATTTTGAATATCTTTGACATCAGACATTTTTGGTGTAAAGCACTTTCCTGATGTAATTCATGTTTTGTTGTAAAACATGTAACGCATTTTGTTGTGCTGAACACACATTTTTGTGGCAATTTGTTTTGTCATAAACACTATTGTCCTTATGCAATTTTTTTCACAATGGGATTTTTGGAAATTTTTCCCCATTAAAGATATATTCTTTAAAAATCCTTTTTTGTAACAGATTTTGTTGTAACGCACATTTCGTTGCACAACACTTCCTTGTCCATGTGCACAATTCTTCGCAATAGGATTTTTGGACTTGTTTTTCCCATAAAGGATATATTCTTTAACCATATTTTTTTTTTGTAACACATTGTGTCGTAACGCATATTTCATTGTAACACATTGTGTCGTAACGCATATTTTATTGTAACACATTGTGTCGTAACGCATATTTCATTGTAACACATTGTGTCGTAACGCACGTTTTGTTGTAGCACATTTTGTTGGAACACACATTTTGCCGTAAAACACATTTTTCTTCTGTCCGTGTGCATAATTCTTCGCAATAGGATTTTTGGACTTATTTTTCCCATAAAGGATATATTCTTTAACTATACCTTTTTGTGTAACACATTGTCGTAACGCACTTTGTCCTTATGCAAATTTTTTCACGATAGGATTTTAGGATTTTTTTTTTCCATTAAGGATATAGTATTTAAACATAATTTATTTGTAACATTTTTTCGTACCGCATTTTTCGTTGTAACACATTGTGTCGTAACGCACGTTTCATTGTAACACAATGTGTCGTAACGACGTTTTGTTGTAGCACAATTTGTCGTAACGCACATTTCGCCGTAAAACACTTTCTCGTCCGTGTGCACAATTCTTTGCGATAGGCATTTTGGACATTTTTTTAAGGATATATTTTTTTTAACCATATATATTTTTGTAACCGATTAATTTCTATAACATACAGTATATTTAAGCACATTTCTGCCTTTACACATTGTCATGATGTAACATTTCAATACACATTCAAAGCATCGCGAAAAGAAACAAACTTACTCAATGTGCAACACACACAATAACTTATAAATAAATAAATATATATATATACTGTATATATACACATTTCAAACATATACAATAAAAAAATGCAAAAATACGCTAAAAAATGAAAATGATTAAAGATTTATCTGAGTTCAGTTAAAACTGTAAAGCAAATCATAAAGTTATTTCATAAATTAAATAAAAAAATAAATAAATACACAATGAAAACCCTATATAAAAAGCTAAACAAGAGGCAGATTTAAAGTCCTGACATTTGCATTGATTACAACACCGTTGTTAAGTGATGATATCTTCAGGTGTGATGTTTTACCGTTAAAGCATCACAGTCGAGCTCATGTGGACGGACGTGTGTGCATTAGCAGCGATATCACTGTGAAAATGTGAACAAGCCATTAATTATGAATAGACTGCGTTTCCTAATAAAGCCAATTTATGTGTGTGTTTTAGCAGGAAGGTATGGCTGAAACAAAGAGGGCTGCAGTGTTAACGGACAAAAAAAACAATAATTATGCAAATCTCAGACGGAATAATTATGGAGGTATTCATTATTTATAGGTTTGGGCTTGCTTTGTGTGATCATAAACTAACTCAATGTAGCTTTCCCCTTTAATTGTGTGTACACAGAATCACGGGCTTTATTTCCTCGCTGCTGCCGCTGTAATTTCCCTCTGTCCGAGGGCGACGGCGAGCCGCTGCTGATTGCCAATTTTGCTCGTGCAGGAACTTCATATTTTCTTCGTTTCATTTAATTTCTTAGTTTTTCTCTCCACACGTAGGAAAAGGTTTATTTTGCAGAGAATATTACATTATGAAATCCATCTAAATGAGTTTGTTTGAAGCGACGTCATCGTGGCTCGGCTCCAAAACAGTCCATTTGTGGCGTTTC
Source organism: Gouania willdenowi (assembly GCF_900634775.1). NCBI lineage: Eukaryota > Metazoa > Chordata > Actinopteri > Blenniiformes > Gobiesocidae > Gouania > Gouania willdenowi. The sequence goes on from NC_041045.1 coordinate 12,536,946, forward strand.
TAATGGTGCGAATAACAAGATAAAAACCAAACTAGTCAATACTCAATGGCTCAAGATTAAACATCCATCTAACGTTGTGCTGGTGTTTCGGTGAACCCGATGTCCTTTTTAGCCAATGACTGAATAACACAGTCACCAGTTAACATGATCACCAGTTGGCTTCAAACACCATTGGAGTCATTTTATCGTTATGCACATTTTGTTGTGCCGGAACGCACACTTTTTTGGCAAATATTTTTGTTGTAAAACATTTTCTTGTCCTTATGCACATTTTTTGTAGCACACATTTTATTGTAACATTTTGTCGTAACGTACATTTTGTCGAACACCTTCTTGTCCGTGTGTACAATTCTTCTCGATAGGATTTTGTGTCCTTATGCGAATTTTTGGAAAAGAAAATGTTTCCATAAAGGATATATTCAATAAACATACTTTTTATTGTGCACATTTTGTCGAAACACACATTTTGTTGCAACACACTTTGTTGTAAAAAAAAAAAAACTTTCTCGTCCATGTGCACAATTCTTTGCGATAAAATTTTTTCTTCCATAAAGGAAATTCTTTAACCAAAAATGTTTTTGTAACTCATTCTGTCGTAGCGCACATTTTGCTGTAGCACATTTTTTTTGTCCTCATGCGAATTTTTTTGCGATAGGATTTTTGTAAAAAAAATGTTTCAATAAAGGATATATTAATTAAACGTAATTTTTTTGTAACACATTTTGTCGCAACATATTTTGTTGTAACACATTTCATCGTAAAACACGTGCACAATTCTTCGCGATAGGATTTTCGACTTTTTTCCCATAAAGAATATATTCTTTAACCATAAATGTTTTTGTAACACACATTTTGTCGTAGCGCATATTTTATTGTAGCATATTTTGTCGTAAAACATTTTTTTGTCCTAATGCAAATTTTTTCGCGATAGGATTTTTGGGAAAAAAAGTTTCCATAAAGGACATTTTTGTCGTAACATATTGTGTTGCGACACATTCTGTCGTCACGGACATTTTGTTGTAGTACATTTAGTCGTTACTTTCTCCAATATAACACAGATAAATGTCTTAGCAAATTAGTCAACACTCAATGATACTATCATTGGCTTGTTGATCCTCTTTTATTTGTAATGAACGGAGTTTTTTCTTCTTTTTTTCTAGGAATAAAAAAGGTTTGACTTCAAACATAGAGAGACAAAAGGGTTGAACCATGTGTAAACAGGGTCCTGCTATATTGTGGATGATTTATGTAAACAAGGAGAAGACCAAACACTAAAAATATATTAAATAAAAAATGTATCCCCTCAAACTTTGATGTGATCAAAATAGATAAATAAATGAGATTGTTTCAACATAGATGAACAAAATACATGGAAATAAATAAAAAAAATTAGAATGAATGAAGCTACACACCTACTAACACTACTTTTAATAAGTTCATTAAATATGAGAAGAAAGCAGCAGCAAACATTGCATAACCACAATCGTTTTAATATTTTCAACTATATAAATCAAACTTAAATAATTAGAATCAATACTAAAACAGTTTGATTACAGCTTCACGTCATGAAAAAGGAAATAGTTTAAAAAAAAGGATCATAAACTAGACACTAGGGATTAAATTTAAATGTCAGTAAAATAATGTAAAAAAAATAAATAGTACTTTTACAGTCTGTATGGTTGGAGGGTAAAGAAACTTCATGTGTTCTCTGTGATTGTTTGGGTTAAAGTAAATAAAGTTATAAGGGGTTAAATATAGCCGTACAATCTGTTTAACCAAAGCCAATCCGAGCTTTGACTCCAACTTTGATTAAAATAACTCCTTCCCTTCAAACTGCCATCAGTCCCCCTGCTGAATACTCTGATTGGACACGGACACTTGTCACGCCGGATCACTGTTGTCGTCCTCGTCTCTAGTGTCTCTCTGTCGGACCTCACATTGATCCTCTGTGGCGTTTGTCAAGCCGTCACTGTCAAAGCCTGAGCCACTGCTGCGCTATTCCCGACGCGCCACTCATCCCGCTGAGGCTTTAGACGTACAATTAGCCACGGATACGGACAGCGAGGCTCATCGGAAAAGCATCGGGCAAAGTTTGGAAGCAGATATCCAGATGTGACGCCGCTTGCTTTAATAAATTAATCTGCGACATGGTGTCACGCTTGTCACCCGTCGCTCCCACCGCAGGGTTCAGCGTCCGCCGCTCCGATCTGATCCTCAACATCAGCCCGGAGAAGGAAAGTCTTCCCAATCCTCTCCTCAATCACTTTCAGAGACCTTCAGGAACTCAACACAAACTTGGCAAGAACTAAAACTTCCCTCTGAAACATCTGAAACTGATAAAAGGCCCCCGGCCCTTTAGCCTTTGACCCTGCTATGCCAGTATCGCTATGTGCTAAGCTAATCAAACAAGTGGGACTAGTAGCTACATGCTAAATGACCAGAAACATGTGATACTATTAACTACATGCTAATCTACCCGATACATGTGGTACTCTCAGCTATGTGCCAAGCTAACCCAAATATGTAGTACTGTTAGCTATGTGCTAAGCTAACCCAAACATGTGAGACGATTAGCTACAGGCTAAACTGTCCAAAACAAGTGGGACTGTAAACTTATCCAAACATGTGAGACTGTTAGCTATGTGCCAAGCTAACCCAAACATGTGGGACTGGTCACTACGTGCTAAGCTAACCAAACATGTGGTAATGGTCCCTGCATATGCTAAGATAACAAAAACGTGTGGCACTGGTCTTTACATGCTAAGATAAGCAAACATGTGGGACTGGTCGCTACGTGCTAAGCTAACGAAACATGCAGGAGTGGTCGCTATATGCTCAGCAAACAAAAACATGTGACACTGTCGCTATATGCTAAGGTAACCAAACACGTGGGACTGGTCGCTACGTGCTAAGCTAACGAAACATGCAGGAGTGGTCGCAATATGCTCAGCAAACAAAAACATGTGACACTGTCACAATATGCTAAGCTAACGAAACATGTGGGACTGATCGCTACGTGCTAAGCTAACCAAACATTTGAGACTGGTCTCTGGTATGGAGTTTCTTCCTAATCTCAGAGGAAGAAGCACATTTTACATCTGCATTACAAGGGAAAAAAGAACAGACATCTAGAAGTTTCCTTCTTCCTGAAATGAAAAGATATAAAACATGTTTGAAGGTAATATGAAATAGCCACTGCACATAAAATGCTTCAAAATCAACAACAAAAAAGTAAAAAAAAAAAAAAAAAACTACTCCAAAAGACACAAAAAGGCCACAAGACAACAACAATAATATATTACCATCAAAAACACATCAAACCTGAACACATCAGGAACAAAAAGAAGTTTCCTTATTAGCTATCTGAAAAGTATCCATTAATTAGAGAAGGAATATGAGCGGCAGAAAAGCAAGAAGAAACTTCAAATCCGGATCTTTTTGGTGTCTGTGAGACCTCCCCTGACCTGACAGATGGATGAGGTCCGTCCTGAGGTGTTTGTGCTGCTATCAGCCGCTGCTGATCACAGCATTACTCAGGTTAACGCCACACGGCCACCGCCGCGCTTCCTCCTTAATCCGTCACATTCCCAGCCTATCCTCCTTTTACACAAGAAAAACAATCACTAAAGGAGATACAAAGGCTGATTTCATCCATCTTACGGCGCAGAGTAAATCTTTTCCAGCTCCCCTCTCGCTTTCAGAATTGCCTCGGAGCTCATCCATAACGGCCCGGCGGGCCCTCGGGTGCTGGGAGGGCCGCTTGGAGCAAACAGGGAATTGAATGAGGCGAAGGTAGCCGGCGAGGAGACAGAAATGTCTCCTTGGAGGTCACGGTGCAGAAATTGAACGTCTCAGGTAGAGTGGGGCCTGTCGCTTTAATAACATGGATAGAATTTCCATTTACCCCATGCACCCCCGCGCCTAACCCCGTCGCCGACCTGCTTAATGCATTGTTTTAGCGCGGGAGGGGCGGGAATGAGTCAGGAGCACAGGAATACACTTTATGGACACAAATAATCGTAAATTGGGAATGTCACCTTTAAGCCGAGGCATTTTTATTATTGTTAGTGAGTGTGATGCTTTATTCTCTGTGGGACCGCCGCCGCCTCACCTCACCTCCCAGCCATCTTTATCGGACTCTCTGCGAGTGGAGGAAGAGGAGCGGAACGGAGAGGCGACTTTAAGCCAACTTGTGTGTGATTGATGGCAGCTGGCGCGCTTTAACGTAAACCCATCCATTAACGGCGCTCACCGTTCCGCGGCGTACAGGTGTAAGCTCTTTATTTACTGCCATTATTTGGATGTTGCAAAGGCCGCCGTCTGCTTTATGGAGGCGACTTTATAGATCCTGGAATATTAAGCGCCTCTACATGATTCAATATGAAGGCACGGGGGCTCCTGGGAGCTGTAGAGCACAGCGCCGGATACAGGTACTTGTCTAATTGAAGTCTCAGGAGCTTGGGGACTATGGATGATATAAATTGGACGGATAGCGAAAGCAGCGAGTATTGACAAACGTCTTAGAGCGCCTTTCTCTTCCACTGCTGGGCAGCAATACTAAGCAGCAGTAGCATCACTTTCATTTCCTTTCTCCTGCACTGGAGAGAGAGAATCTAACGGAAACAGACAAAACACAACATTTGTGTATTTAAATGAGATTTGCAACACTTGACTGACTCGTGGAGTCGGACAGAGACCTGTTTATTCCGCCTCTGCTTTGCATTAGATGTGAGTGCGGTGGAAATTAACGAAGGGGGCTCTCGGTATTCTCCCGCTCGCTGTTAATTGCGAGAAATAATATGAAGGGTGTGTGATTCTTGCGCCTGAGCTTATTGCATTATAATAAGTTCAGGAACATTAGCAGGGAACAGGGCTTATTAAGGAGAGCCAAGGTAGAGACAGATTTAACTGTAATATACCTAATCCGGAATTTATTATACATTTGCATGCAGAAGCCTACACAAGATTTGAATATTAATTGAAATGTGCATATAATGTATAGGCTTGTAATTATTGCTGATTTAGAGGTATAATTGGATGAAAACTTTTTTTGTGCTGGACTGCTCCGGTTTGCATATTCATGCTAGTGCTGAGCTGTTTGTGAGCTTTGAAAAGGCTGACGGGAGACAATGGCGAGAAAAAGCACGCGTTTCACAGAGAAACCAAATGAGAAATCTAAAACAAAGGCGTCCAAAAGCGGCTCATTACCAATGCTCCGGGCGTCCAGCCGTCATTTTTAAAATGCATCCGACTGTGCAGCCTCTGGAACTTTTTCCATTTGCTACGTTTTTCTTTTTCCCCCTTTCATAAAGTGTGAAACTCCGATAATATATGACGACTCTTATTGACACAGAATATACAAAACAGTCTCTTTCAATAAGCACACAGTTCAAAGCTTATTCTCGCTCTGCTTTCGGCAATAAAATCAACTGTTAAAAGAGTTTTGCACTCATTTCAATCCCTGTCACTATCTAGAATAGTAGGATGAGAAATTAAATAACTGAAAATTAACGTTTTAAAACAGATTTATAAAGAAAGATATAATTTGTGACTATTGTGTAGTTTTCAGCTCGTTCCTGCTGCATGGTGATTAATTAGTTTATTCTCTTGCATTAATGTCACATTTAAAGTTATTATTGTATAAAATTCCGATGAAGCGTTCTCATACTTATCATTGGACTGCCGTCAGAAACAGAAACAATGTTATGATGAAGATAGTGTTAAAGTAGGAAAACTTTAACTGTATAAGTAATAATTTGTGATGCATGGAGGAGGTTGCATCAGGATTGTTGTCTTTTACTTCTTGAACTCATTTGAAGATGGTTTAGGTATTGTATAAAAGTCACTTGGAGAACCGAAAATGAGAAAAACAAGGCAGAAACCAAAAATGAGAAAACCAAGACCGAAACCGAAAATGAGAAAACCAAGGACGAAACCTGAAAATTCTAAAACCAATGCCGAAAACAAGAAAACCAAGGCCAAAACCGAAAACGAGATAACCAAGGCCAAAACCAAAAACGAGAAAACCAAGGCCAAAACCGAAAATGAGAAAACCAATGCCGAACCCGAAAACCAAAAATGAGAAAACCAAGGCCGAAACCAAAAAATGAGAAAACCAAGGCCAAAACCTGAAAATGAGAAAACCAATGCCGAAAACAAGAAAACCAAGGCCAAAAATGAAAATGAGCAAACCAAACTGAAAATAAAAACACCAAGGCCAAAAACTGAAAATGAGAAAACCAAGGCCGAAACTGAAAATGAGAAAACCAAGGCCGAAACCGAAAATGAGAAAACCAAGGCCGAAACCGAAAATGAGGAAACCAAGGCCGAAACCGAAAATGAAAAAACCCAGGCCGAAACCGAAAATGAGGAAACCAAGGCCAAAACCAAAAATGAGAAAACCAAGGCCGAAACCGAAAATGAGAAAACCAACGCCGAACCCAAGAATGAGGAAACCAACCCGAACCTGAAAACCAAAAATGAGAAAACCAAGGCCAAAACCAAAAATGAGAAAACCAACGCCGAACCGAAGAATGAGGACACCAACCCGAACCCGAAAACCAAAAATGAGAAAACCAAGGCCAAAACCTGAAAATGAGAAAACTAATGCCGAAAACAAGAAAACCAAGGCCAAAAATGAAAATGAGCAAACCAAACTGAAAATAAAAAAACCAAGGCCAAAAACTGAAAATGAGAAAACCAAGGCCGAAAAACCAAAAGAAATCCATCCCTCCATCCTTTTTCGGACCCGCTTGCTCCTTCTTTCAGGGTCATGGGGCCGAAACAAATTATTAAATGCAAACTATTAGTCCCATTCCATTTATGGCTCTGAATGTGTAGTAACCTCGTTTGAGAACCACTGTTGTAAGGCATGGTGGAAGTTGCTGACAGTATTCCCTCATCATTGTACGTCATCAGCGCTCTGTGAACCTCCACGTGTCTCCTTTTTCTTGTTCTTTGGATCCTTCATGTGTAGCTCCATGTCGGGTCCCGTGTAGAACCAGTCCACCTTTCCCCTCCTTCCTGAGTCATGACAGGCAGGTTGGTGTTGAGGCGACCCACCGGAAACCGCCTCCACGACCCCGGCTGTCGAGATGCTCGCGGCGCCGTCACAGGGGAGAGACCGAGGCTAGCTTCTGTCAGAGCTGTCACGCACTCCGCCGCCGCCGCCTTGACGAGCGCTTTGCCGAGACGCCCGCAGAGACCCGTCACCCTCCTGAATCACCACCGCCAAACGTTTGATTTGCTCCTTTTCTGTTTTTGTCACCAAACCTTTGGTTGTTATTTTCTCTTTCTTTCAACACCAAGCCTTCACTTCCTTAAAAAAAAAAAAACCCTCCTAATGACAAATCACTAGCAAATCCTAATATTTTGATTGGCACCTCATTTGTCTAATTAGGCTAATTTGTAGTCTTTCCACAGCCAATCACAGCAAGAGAATCTCTCTCTTACATTTACACTTCAGTCAAATCAGTATGAGCCTATTTAATCCATATTTAAAGACGACAACAGGTGCAACAAAAAGGCATCACTTTTCTCAGTTTTTAACATAAATCACAGGCAGTAAAGTGACACTCATACCTATATTGTGAAGAATCCTTAAATATAAAGTACGTATGTTTTCCTGTTGTCCAATTAGATCAGGGGTGTCAAACTCGTTTTTTTTTTTTAATAAATTAGACATAACGTATGGAAAGCATCAAGTAATAAGTAATGTTATTTTTATCTTTTTACCAATTTTCATTTAATTTGGGGGGATTTTGTGGAATAATTTGAGAAAAAAATGCAGGGTTATTTGGTAATATTCACAATGATTTATGTATTCTTTGTCATTTTCACTTTCTCCAGCGGGCCGAATTAGATGCTCCGAAAGGCCGAATTTGGCCCCCGGGCCTTAAGTTTGACATATGTAAATTAGATGGACACGGTGTCCCAGTTTTAATATTAAACATTTTAACATGTTTCCCGTACGTACCGTGTGGGAAAGTTGCCACAGTTCTCCATCTCCTTCGTTCCCAGTACAGACACACCAGTATCACCTCAATTCCAATTAAAAGCTCCAAAACAGCCACGCCCACTGGCCCCGCCCACAGGAAACAGTCAACGCCCCCCAATGTCCTGGCTCACATTGAAGAAGTCACAGAGAGGAGAAACAGGACGTGTTATGATGACATCATTGGGATAAAAGCCCATTGAGAAGACACGTTTCGATGGAAAACTAACACAAATACTGTATAACAATAAATATCAAAAGTCCAGCTATACAAAAAAAAAAAAAAAAAAAAAAAACAGCAAAACCATCTAGTAAAGCTAAAAACGTGCACAATAAGAACAATATTTCTATTCAAAATAATACTTTTAAAAGACTACAGTGCTAAAAAATAACAAAGGTAAGATGCAACATTTCCAGAAATCTGGTAAAAAGTTAGTCAAAACAGCATCAGAGGGCTTAAAAAAAAGGGGAACTTTTGATGGGTTTTAGTTTAACACACCACACACAAGCTTTGTGTGTGTGAATTTGTTTGTTTGTTTCCAGTACAAATATTAGAGCTCAAATATACAATTATGGAAAGCTGTCGCTCCAAATATTGTTTCTTTGTCTGCAGTGTGTGTTCACAGTGTGGAAAGTACCAATGTAACCTATTGGAGAAGTGTGTGTGTGGCTGGGATAGTTATATTACCTATGGGAAAAACACTAAGACTGAAGTTTTAGCAGAGGTGGGGGGGCTATATAGGGATAGTATGATCTGTAGACCACCGTTTGTGTAGCTTTGTTGTTTTTGTGTATTGTTCTGTTATTCTGTGTTTTTTTTTATTATTGTAAGTAATTTTATGCATATTTTAAGCCATTTTCTTTTTATTTGTGTTGTTTTCTGTATATTTTGAAAATGTTTTAATGTATTTTTGGCATCATTTGTATGCGTTTATGTTTTTTTGTATTTCAGGGTGAATTTTTGTCATTTTGTATAGTTTGTATATATTTTTTGTTATTCTTATGTATTTTGTAATCATATTTTTGGTGTCATTGTACGTATTTTAGGGTAAATTTTATGTATTTATGTATATTTTTTGTATATCATGTGCATATTTGTTGTTTTTTTATGTTTTCAGAGTAAATTTTGATTCAGAGTCTTGTGTATTTTTTGAGTATTGTTTATTTTGGTTGTTTTGTGTTTTTAGAGTTGTGTTATTGTCATCATATAAATGTTTTTGTTGATATTTGTATTTTAGGGTACATTTTTGTAGTTTTGTACAGTTTGTATATATGTATTTTTTTGTAGTCATATTTGTGTTTCAGGGTCATTTTGTGTACTTATGTATAATTTTTCTATCTTTGTTGTTTTTTATGTTTTCAGAGTAATTTTTGCTGTCATTTTGCATGTTTTTGCTATTATATTTAAACATGTTTGTTGTTGTTTTGCGTTTTTGTGTCATTCTCTGTATTGTACTTGTTTTGTGATTTTGAAGTCATTTTGGGCATTTTTTCGGCCATTTTTTTCTATTTTTGTTTTTTGTATATTTTTAAGTAGTTTTTTAGGTATTTTTTGGCAACATTTGTATATTTTCGTAGTTTTTTGTATTTTAGGGTGAGTTTTGTGAATTTATGTTGTTTTGTACAGTTTGTATATTTTTTAGTTATTGTTATGTTTTTTGTGGTCATATTTTTGGCGTAATTTTTATGTGTTTTAGGGTCAATTTTGTGTATTTTTTGTATATCGTGTATATTTGTTGTTTTATGTTTTTAGAGTAAATTTTGGTGTTATTTTTTGAGTTATGTTTAACTGTTTTGTGTTTTTAGAGTTGTTTTTGCTGTCGTTTTGCTATTATATTTATACATTTGTTTTCTTTCTTTTTTTGTCATTCTCTGTTTTGTGCTTGTTTTGTGATTTTTAAGTCATTTTGCTAAGTTGTTATGTATTTTTGGGAACATTTGTATGTGTTTTGATAATTTTTTGTATTTAGGGTGAATTTTTGCGGTATTTTTATATTTTTATCATCATTTTTATGTGTTTTGGGGTAAATTTAGCATATTTATGTATAATGTTTCTACATCATGTGTATATTTGTTGTTGTTTTATGTTTTCAGAGTCAGTTTTGGTCTTGTTTTGTTTATTTTTTTGAGTATTGTTTTGTGTTTTTCAGAGGCGTGTTTTTTATGTATACATTTTTGTATTTTTTGTTTATTTTCAAGTTAATTTTCATGTATGTTTGGCATCATTTGTATGTATCTTTGTATTCTAGGGTGCATTTTTGTAGTTTTGTACAGTTTGTATAGTTTGTTATTCTTATTTATTTTTGTGGTTATACTGTATGTTCAATTTTGTGCATGTTGTGTATATTAGTTGTTTTTTTTTAATGTTTTCAGAGTCAATTTTGGTCTTGTTTTGTCTTTTATGAGTGATGTTTATTTTGGCTGTTTTTAGAGTTGTTTTTGCTGTCGTTTTGCGATTATATTTATACATTTTTGTAGTCATTTTGTATATATTTTGTGTCACTCTGTATTTTTGTGGTCTTTTTGTTTATTTAATGTAATTTTGTGTGTTTTTTAGAGTCATTTTTTGGGCCTTTCAAAGTTCAAATGAGGGCCATGTGTGGCCCCCGGGCCGCCGATTGCCCATATCTGGATTAGAAGGTGGCTGGCAGGAAACGTTGAGGTGCAGCGCGGGGAGAGAGAGAGAGGAAAAAGCCCCAAATCTGTGACTTTGGAGTGAAACGGTGGGGGTGGGAAAGAGGAGGAGGAGAGGCCGGAAATGGAGCAAGGAACAGTGGGAGAGTGACCTTTTACGAGACAGCTGTTCCCTCTCAGGTGCTTGTTCTCAGCGTATCTGCAGCCCCTGGCTCCTTCACATCACTCATTATTTGCTCCCACGGGACGCACCGAGGGCCGAGTGCGGCAGGAAGCTGCAGTACGCACTCACACAGGCCCGTGACCCGGTCAGAGCGCTGACTTTAATCAGACTTTCCCCAGGATTTTCTCAGAGTCCCACTGTACAAGCCTGCACTGGAAAACGTACAACCTGGCAACGCAGCTACTACAGCAGATATGGGCGACTATCACAGCGCGGGCCACAAAAATGTATCTGCCACATTATCCAAGGTGCCTACAGACTAAGACTTTTTAATGGCATTTAAAATTAAAGTTAAGACTAACTTAACAGTAAACATAGTTGGGGGGAAAAAAACCCAAAATAACAGTAAAATACACAAAAAAACAGACTAAAATAATCAAAATCACTCCATGACTACAAAAATAGCCAGAAATCTATAAAACAACAACACAAATACCAATAATTAAAAACCATTAACAATAATCTTTGTTGGACAGACAATTTTCTAATGTTAAAACATTTAAATCACATGTTACCATTTATTTTGAAATGTGAGACTAATTATAATCATAAAATCGTACTTAATGTGTTAAAATTTCAAACTTTTGAAACATTGATTTAAGACATTTTAATAACAATTAAGGCCTTATTTATAGATTCTGCAGGAACCCTGTATCAACATATGATCTGAGCATTAATGCATGGGGGGGGGGGGGTCTTTTTTTCGTCTTTGTGGTTTGTTGTTTTGTCAGTTTCTAGTCAATGTGTGTGTTTTTGGTTGGTTGTGCTTGTTGTGATGTATTTTTCTGTCATTTTCTGCATTTATGTTGTTGATTTTGTGCATTTTGGGGGTCACTTCCTGTATTGTTGTTGTTTTCTGTCATTTTGTGTGTCTTTGGAGCTATTCTGTAATGCAAAGTGATTGTTGTGTCTGTCTGTTGTCATTTATGGCACTTTTTGTGTGTTTTGCTCTCAATTTGTGTGTTTTGGGAGTTATTTTGTGTATCATTTTGGGCTTTATATTCCTTGCAACTTGAAATACAATTTTTGCCTATCAATGGTTTACAGTGTTTTCCTCATACAAAGTACACAAAAATATTAGAAGTAAAAGCACAGTAGCTCTACTGTAGAAATCACTACTATGATAAATTATTAAAAAACATAGCTTACATAAATGTCTCTCATATTTGGTACAATTTGTTAAATTGTGTTAGGTTATTTATTTCAGGCTCAGTAATTGTGATTAATTGAAATTGAACTTAAGTAATTGAAAACGTAATTGTAAATGACTGAGGATAAAAAAAAAAAAAATTGTGATTTAATTGTAATTGGAAAAATTGCTGGTCACCGTAATGTAATTGAACATGTAATTGTAAGTGAAAAATGTAATTGAACCAAACCCTGTAATGACTCATTTCTCCAGTACTCATCAGTCAAAAGTAGAATAAAACTACTATGTAAATGCTAATTAAAGTTATTCATCTTTTACATCTTCCATCTAAGTCGCACTGGTATATAGGTCGTTTATCGCAAAATTGAGTATTCTCGTACGCAAATGAATACTTAAGTTAAATAGTTGTATGCTCGCTTGCTAAACTAAGCTGGTGTGCATTGAGACTGTGCTTTTCCAGATTACAAACTGATCTAACGCCAGTTATTATTTCAGGTAATCTGACTTCATTTTTAAAAGCCTTTTGCGTTTTCTATTTGCGAGGCATTTACTAGTATTTATTCACAGAGACATGCCAACTGCATATTTTCTTGCTAGATGACTGTGTACTGAAAAATCCGCAGACATGTCGCTCGGTATATAAGTCGCTTGCTTAATTCGAATTCAAATTTTTGAGAATGGGAGTGAAAATTGCTGTCCTGATAAAATCTTACTTATGTTAATAATCTGTTGTATTCAGTAAACGTACAAGTCGATAGGACACATGTTGACATCACCTGTTGCCATGGCAACATTTGTTTGACATTTTCATCTTACAGTATTCTGACATTTTCTCTGAGATGCAATATGTCCATGTTAATTATTTTTAAAAAGTAACCGAGAAATGAGAAAAAAACAAGGCCGGAAACCGAAAATGAGAAAACCAAGGCAGATGCCGAAAAAGAGAAAACCAAGGCCAAAAACTGAAAATCGAAAATGAGAAAACCAAAGTCGTAACCGAAAAAGAGAAAACCAAGGCCAAAACCGAAAACCGAAAATGAGAAAACCAAAGTATTAACCGAAAACGAGAAAATCAAGGCCAAAACCGAAAACCGAAAATGAGAAAACCAAAGTCGTAACCGAAAACCAAGTCCAAAAAACAAAAGAATTCCATACTTCCATCTATTTTATGACCTGCTTTCTCCTTCTTTCAGGGTTGTGGGGAAATATTGATCCAAAAATCATAAACAGACAATACAATATATATATATATATATATATAAAAAAACACCAAAAGAAGAGAATTACCAAAAACCTACAACAAACCTCTAAAAGATATAGCAACAAAGGGTAAAGTAAAGCTAAAAATGTGCACAATAAGGACAATACTTCTAATCAAATTAATATTTAAAAAGACTACAGTGTGAAAAATGACAAAAGTAGGATGCAACATTTACAGAAATCTGGGAAAAAGTTGGTCAAAATAGCATCAGAGTACTTAATAAAAGGTGAACGTTTCCCATAGTTGATGGGTTTTTAGTTTGATTCTATATAAAATTAGGTTTTTTTTTTTCTAAATCCCAAGGACTGTAACTCAGTACACCACTGCTGGTGTGGGGTTCACAGGTGTGGGGTTAAAACGTATTTGGTAGATTTTTACTTTACAAGTCTTTGGGGGGGGGGCATGAGGTGATCTGACACACCTCATCTCCGCCGCGCGCTCCAAACTCTTCAATCTGTAGGACCCTGCGGCGCCGAGTAGGTGTTTAATTATTAAAAGTGTTTGAACAAAAGGAGCCTCCGACTGGACGTTCTCACTGTGTGATGGACGAGCAGCTTGTTCTCCAGTTTAACCAGTCCCTACGGGCTCACGTAGTGCTTTCAGGCTGGGGAAAAGGTCCAGTAACGTCACACGTTTTTTTAACCAAAAGTGAAAGTAATAATAATATCAACTTTTATAAGACCGGGGCCACAAGAATGTGACTGTATCTGATCTGATTGTCAATTTTTCAACATTCATGTCAGCATTAGAATAATGAACAATCTGAGTTTGCATGTTCTCCACATGTAGTATATGATCCCTACAGGCTCCCGTAGTGCTTTCAGACTGGGGAATCTGAAAAAAAGTATTCAAACAAATCACAATTTAAAAATGTCTTACTTTATGCCCAACATAAATTATAACATTCAATAGGGATGTAACGATTCACTCAACTCCCGATACAATACGATTCTCTCACAATTCATTTTACAAAAATGAGACTTTGGACAAATGATGACTGAAAAAAACTAGAAAATACTGTATTATTTTCCTTTCATTTTTCATTGTCAAAAGAATCCCTTGATAAACTATTCTAAACAATGCAATTTAATGAAATAAATAAAGGAATAATACAAATGAAGAAGAAGCCTATTAATTTAAATTCTGGTTCTATAGTAAAAAAATGCAAAACTGCATAATAGTTCTTTTACTTTTTAAAAGTGCAACTGAAAATTTATTTTGTGCCTTAACAATTAAAAGTCATTGCACTGTATTTACGTCAGATATTTGTTTGGACCGGCAGAGGGCGCTGGTACCCCAGTGGTCGGTTGGCATGCAGATATTCTTGCAGTGAAGAAGAGATGCTATTAGCTAGCAGACAGAGCTAATAGAAAAATGTGACTTTTACAGATATTAACGTAATATTACAGATATTCTTTCGGTGCTAAAGGGGTAAGGAATCATTTATGAACATGTTTAAGAATAGAAGGAGGCCAGAAAGAAAGTAGAAGCAGATTCTGCCCGTCGCCTCAGCATTTGGACAAGAGAAGGATAAATATATGTTTAAAAAAAGTACTGCGATTCAATTGAAAGTATCGATATGAACCGTGATACCTCTGAATCGATTTTTAACTGCCTTACGATATATTGCTACATCCCTAACATTCAAGTTACCTTTTCCAATAATACACACAGAAGAAATGCAAGTGTTCAACAAGCACATTTGAGTTACTTTTTTTTTTCAAATAACATGCATATACACATGTATTTTCTTTAACATACGACATTTAACAAAGAACACAAACTAATTTCTGCTGCATCACATAACTAAAATATATTGCAAGGTTTTCTTTTGGAAATTAAATAGTTTATCCTGCATTTTTATTTCTTTATCAACATTATTCCACAAATTAACCCCAAGAACAGACATATCTTTAACTTCTAATCTTGTTTTTGCTAAAATAAATATAAATTAATCTCTTAGGCTGTATTTACTGGTCTGTAGTGAGAAGTATTTGTGAACGCCTTCTGGAAGAGCATTTATTTTTGTTTTGAACAATCATTTATTATGGTTTTAAAAGTGGTTTCCCAGAGTTCTACACAGTACGTCATACATGGCAAGAAATTGTAATTGACTAAATATTTAGTTTTATATAACACATCAAGTGTTTTTGAGATTTTTGTCTTCATACAGAATGTCTTTTTTTTTTAATGTTGTTTGGTGTCATTTTTCTATATTTATTTTGTCGTTTTATGTGTTTTTGTTGCCTTTATGTGTGTTGTTGGAGTCATTCACTACACTTTTCTCCTATTTTATGCATTTTATTTTGCTATTTTGAGTCAGCTTGTGTTTTGTCGTCATTTTGTGCACTTTTGGAGTCATTTTTGTATATTTTTTAGTTGGTTTCTGTGCTGTCTGTTTACAAAATTAGATCCAAGGCCTGATATGGCAGACATTTGGCTCCTTTCTGTGTGCAGTTTGCATGTTCTCCCCATGCCAACATGTATTTTAGGGTTAATTGGAGTGTATGATTTGCCTATGGGAGTGTTGTTAGTTGTGTGTCAGTGTGTGAAACCTTTCAGTAGTGCAGGGAGAGTAATCAGTAGATGAGGAACAACCTGAGCAGAGACAAGAGGTTAAACAACGCGTTATGTTTTTCCTCACTCCAATACTCCATTACTTGATTACAATTTCCCTGAATCTAAGTTACTAATTTTGTGACATGACCTCACAGGAAGCTTGCCATTCCCGTGCCAGATACCCTTCCACAATAAAAGAAGTGGGAATGAATTAAAATAAAAACGGCTGGTTTCTGAGGTAAAAAAAAAAAAAAAAAGTGTGGAATCAGTGGAAAATGTGAGGAAAAGAAGCTGGAGAGTTTTGGAGTAACCTCGACACCGTCAGGAACAATTGGCGTTAATCATGTGACATGCGTAGAAAGGCTGATCTTAGATGAAGCTCTGCTGCTGCTGATGATATGAATGAGTCGTCTGGGTTTCCAGCTAATAGCAGGGTGAGGGCAGATTTGTGTCTGGAGCCATTCTTCACAGGGATGTTTCCACACATTTAAAATCCACCCAAAGCCTCATGAAACCGGCCTGCGGTGCACCCATACCTGCTCAGTCAGGTCGGAAAAAGTTAATCTAATCTAGACATAGGCAACTGGCTGCCTGGGGGCCACATGCGGCCCTTAAAGTACATTTACAAAATGATACATATACACACAAAACAAGCAAGAATACAAAAAAGTACAACAATGCAGGAAAATACAGTAAAAGACAAAATAAAAACACAGAAAATACTTCAAAAACACTACAAACATGAACAAAACAACAGTAATACTCAAAATTACTCAGAAAAATATAAAAACATTACTGAAAATGACAACAAAAGTACACAAAGACAATAAAAACCCGAAAAATGACTCTGCAAACACACAGTACAAACAAACAAAACATCGACAGTAATACACAAAATTACTCAGAAAAATGTAAAAAAATTTCAGAAAATGATGCAAAAGTGCACAAAAAGACAAGAAAAACCTGAAAAATGACTCTGCAAACCCACAGTACTAACAACCCAGCAAAACAACAACAGTAATACACAAAATTACTCAGAAAAATATAAAAGAAATACAGAAAACGACAACAAAAGTACACAAAATGACAAAAAAAATTACTCCACGAACCCATAGTACTAGCAAACAAGCAAAACGACAACAGAAATACACAAAAAATATGCCAAAAAAAGCACAAAATGGCAACA
Organism: Gouania willdenowi; assembly: GCF_900634775.1. Classification (NCBI taxonomy): domain Eukaryota; kingdom Metazoa; phylum Chordata; class Actinopteri; order Blenniiformes; family Gobiesocidae; genus Gouania; species Gouania willdenowi. The sequence goes on from NC_041045.1 coordinate 12,553,952, forward strand.
CAAATTTACAATATGACTCCAAAAAACATATTTTACAGGAAAAAATACACTAAATGACTAAAGAAATGCACAAATGCAATCATAACCAGCAAAACAACAAACATACACAAAATGACAGAAAAACACACAAAATTACCATAAAAACTCTTTGTTCTTCCCTGTATTAGTGCTCAGATCGCTCATTATTCTAAATGCTGACATAAATGTTGATCATGTGACCCTCCGATCAAAGAAACACATTTTTTTGGGCCCCGCTGCGATAAAATAAAAGTTGCCATCCTCTAATCTAATGTGTTTTTCTGACTTCACATCTCTGCGTCGTCCTCACAGATAACAAAAAGGAGCTCCTTCCTGGTTTTCACTTCATTTCAGCCCCAAAAAAATCCAAGCCATAGTCCACATTAGACGCTCTACATCTCTTCCTTGTGCCGTACAATCCTGGCAGGACACATTTTTCCGCTTCATTTATGGCCCAGTTCAGCATTTAGCCGTGCTGGCCGGCTGGCTTTCTATTTTAGTTCAAAGGAAAGATGCCCCAGAGCGCTTTTTAATCAAATAATAATAATAAAGGCGACGTTTGCTCATTTGGCTTCACTTTGGACTAATATTGAGTCATTTTCCCACCAACAGTTGAATATTTTACCATCAAAAATACCATGTACAGTTTGGCAATAAGTCAGAAATGAAGTCGGATTATGGAAAGCTATTATTTTGAAGGGAAAACAGGAAGTTAGTTTGGCCAAAACAGCTATTTTGAGAGTGTTAATTAGCAACACTATTAGAAATGTGTTATTTTGATACAGAAAATAACACATTTAAAAAAAAAGCAATTTCCACAATTATTGTGCCCTAGTTTGCTTTTCCACCTCGAAATGATATGTAAAGTGTGTCAAGCAACGACTAGGGCTGGGTATCGCTAGGTACCTCACGATATTTTGCTGTATTTTTTTTTGCCCACGATAACGATATAGCGATTCTGTGATAATCGATATATCACGGGAAATTTCATCCCCGACATCGCAATATCTGTCACTGAAGAAATTCAGAATTTCACAGAAATTACATAACATTGTCACACACACTGTAAATTTGAATATATCCACTCCTCACCTATTGTCCAATTGAACTGTGTATGTACCGCATTATCTTCGATTCTTTAAAGAAAAAATTGGACTTTCGATTTTATTTAATTTTTTTTTCAATGCACTTAAAAATGACTGCAGACATCAGAAATATTGTCAAAAGTGCAACTTTATTGCTGCGATTGTCCTCGAGTTAAATTGTATAGAACAATACAAAAATAAAAACTAAATGAGTCTGTCATTCAACAATTTCAAGCTTTAACCGAGGTTTAAGCAAAAGTGCAACAGCTACTTCACAGTAGCTTCAATTTTCTGATTACAATTGAAAAAAAATATGTAAACAAAGAGATGGCTGGCTCATATCGCGCAACGGTAACCTACAAGGACGGAACGCGAAAAAGTCCCAAAAAACTGTGGTGGGAAAGAAGAAAAAAAAAATTAAATTTTTTTTTTTATAAACTCAAATTTGCAAAATAAAAAAAAAATTTTATCTACAAATTTGATAAATCGAGTTTTTTTTTTCTTCTTTTTTTTTTGCCCAGCTGTAATCATGTATACATATATTGTTTTGATCATGTCTTGTATGTTGCAGTAGAAATAATAAAAAAAATTAAAATTCAAAAAAAATCAATATTTGGTGCCTGTGAATCGATAACGTACCGCAAGACAAAACCTCACGATATTGTCGTATCAATATTTTGGCACACCCCTAGCAATGACAATATCCAAGCAGTAAGTGACATACCAGTCCCTGCAGGATCTGCACTTAAAGAAATCCTTCAATTTGTGACAATTTCCTGTCACAAAAATTTTGTGCCGAATTTTGTGAAAAATTGCAGGATTTTAGAACAATTGAGAGTTCTTTCAACAATTTGAGTCTATAACAAAAGCATGGGGGGAAAACTGTGAGACGTGCAAAACACTTTGAATTTGTGTATTTGGAAAGGCTGAGATATCTAAAGCTGAAATAAGTTATTTACACAAAGATTCATGTTTTCTGTGTCATTCGGACTTTCTCCTCCTCTGGACACAACATTAGCAGCAGTAACTGAGCAGTATTAGCTTCCGTGCTAATGCTACACTGTTAACAGACAGCAGCTTATCAAGCTAATTAGGCTTATAAAATATTTTTTAAAAAAACAAAAAAAAAAAAAAAAAACAATAAATGATATTAACTTACTTCTCCCACGTTTGTGCTTGAGTCATGAAGAGTTGGTACAGCATGGAGCTTTATCCAGAGTCTTTGAGCTAAGCTAAGCTAGCTCAGTTCAGCCCCATGTTTTCAAAGCAATCCCAAATGTTTGGTAACAACCAGCAAAGATCAAATCCATCCACTTGGTCCTGACAAGCTCAGCTGAGGAGAGGAAATGCAAAGTGGTTTGTGGCTCTACCTGCCTTCACCATGTGTCTGTTCACCTGTTGAGTTGTTAATGAGGCTGGAGCTCAGTGTTAATTTTTGTTACACAATTTTGCACAATTTTGTTTTTGTTTTTTTTAATGTTAAAACAAATAAAGGTTTTACATATTTTGTTTGTTAACCATGGGGAACTCTCAGAAGTCAAAGTAACAACGACAACAAAAATAACAATAACAATAATAATAAATACACAAGATAAATATTGGATTGAATTATTATTATTGTTAATATTACTTTGACTTCTAATTGTTCCCCATGGTTATTAACAACAACAACAACAATAATAATAATAATAATAATAATAATAATAATAATAATAATAATAATAAATACAAAAGATAAATATTGGATTAAATTATTATTATTGTTAATATTACTTTGACTTCTAATTGTTCCCCATGGTTATTAACAACAACAACAACAACAATAATAATAATAATAATAATAATAATAATAATAATAAATACAAAAGATAAATATTGGATTAAATTATTATTATTGTTAATATTACTTTGACTTCTAATTGTTCCCCATGATTATTAACAACAACAACAATAATAATAATAATAATAATAATAATAATAATAATAATAATAATAATAATAATAATAATAATAATAATAATAATAATAATAAATAAGATAAATAATAGGATTATATTATTATTATTGTTAATATTACTTTGACTTCTAATTGTTCCCCATGGTTAACAACAACAACAACAACAACAACGACAACAATAATAATAATAATGATAAATACAAAAGATAAATATTGGATTAAATTATTATTATTGCTAATATTACTTTGACTTCTAATTGTTCCCCATGATTATTAACAACAACAACAACAATAATAATAATAATAATAATAATAATAATAATAATAATAATAATAATAGTAATAATAATAAATAAGATAAATAATAGGATTATATTATTGTTATTGTTAATATTACTTTGACTTCTAAGTGTTCCCCATGGTTATTAACAACAACAACAATGATACTAATAATAATAATAAATATAAAAATATTCTAAGAATATATATATATATTAATAATAATTATAATTAATATTAAATAAATAAGATAAATAATATGATTAAAAAATAGTAAATTATATTTTGTGTTATTCTTATGAATCAATATGTTTTATTATTATCATTATTATTATTATTATTACTTTGACTTTTAAGTGTTTCCCATGGATAATAATAATAATAATAATAATAATAATAATAATAATAATAATAATAATAATAATAATAAATAATTAGGATAAAAATGATAACACATTATTATTATTATTATTATTATTATTATTATTATTATTATCCATCTATCTTCTGACCCGCTTGCTTCTTTTTTTCAGGGTTGAGGGGGTGTGCTGGTGCCTATATCTAGAGGTGGGGGGAGTAGTCAAAAATGGTACTCAAGTAAAAGTAGAAGTAGTCATTCCAAACACTTTCTTGAGTGAAAAAGTACTCAAGTACATCTTATTTGTTCAAAAAACATCAAAATCACATGTTTTCTTAGAACTTATACATTGAAATGCTTTGTAAGGAAAATGTGACAAAAAAAAAAGAAGCAATTTCACTTTCTCCTCTTTACATAATTTCCTTGCATCACCCTTTCCTCTCTCTGCCTCCCTCCTGTACATCAACCTCCCCCCTTCTGCACACCTCTCCTTTCACCCCTCTCTATATCATCCCTTCCCCTCCTCTTGATGCTGAACCTCATTTTCCTATTTACTTTGTATCAGTATCAGCTGAATAAGATAAATGAACTGAACGACCAAAAAGAGCTCAGGCTTTCCGGGGTCACCTGCATTTTTTCAGTGTCGGTTCATTTTCAACAGGAGTTGATTCTCGAGGTTTTTCCCAAGCAGTTTGGTCCTTTTGGCCCTGAAAAGCAGGATCCCAGCAGGACTAAAACGTCTCTCACAGGCTGCAGAGCTGAAAGTGGAAAAAGCTCCAGAGGTGGGTAGAGTATCGCCAAAAACAGTACTCGAGTAAAAGTACTCTTGCATGTAAATGAAATTTACTCAAGTAAAAGTAGACGTACGCCTTAATAAATGTACTCCCGTGAGTACATTTTTTTCAAAAAGTTACTCAAGTACATGTAACGAAGTAACTAACTCATTACTACCCACCTCTGCCTATATCCAGCTCTCATTGGGCGTTAGGCGGGATAGACAGGGCGCCAGTCCATCACTGTGTATTATTATTATAGTACTTAATATTAAAACTAAGAATAGTTGGAATAACTCGAATATGTGACTTAGGTTAATCTTGATTCTTCAATTAAATTGATTTAACTTGTAAAAATGTGCTACGTTGCAGTCTGTGTGTGTGTGTGTGTGCAGGTGACCTGTCTGTGACCGTACCAAGCGAGGACAGACCCCGCTGTTAATCGACTCTCGCTCAAAGTTGAGTGAGACCACTCCACGCCGCCACAGGAGACGAGCCCACATCCAATTACCTCCGCGCTCGCACCCGCGTCCCAGCCCTGACCACAGGCTGACTGCTGGCCCCCGGCGTCAGTGTCAGGCAGAGGTGAACGGGACTATCTCCACTCACAAATCCATCCCCCGGGAACGCAGAGCCCTCGCACCTCCCCACCTCCTCTCCCACCTCTGACAAAACATCCTTTTAGAGTCGCTCCTCACCTCGGAGAGGTGTCGCTCCCTGCCTCGCCTCTCCCAGGACCCCTACCTCCGCAGCCAAGGTGACACCGCGCTGACTTCCCTCTGCACAGACCTGGACTCACAGGGTTCATGAATTACAGGCCTTGCTTAAATGGTAATTTAGGCAGGAATTAAAGGATAAGGTGTATTTTAAGAGAGGAAATCCTTTGAGTTTCCTCTTCATAATGGAGCACCTACCTCACAGAGGGTAATTGGAGGCAGATGTTGCTCCATCGGTCGCTCTTTTCTCCCCCCCTCGCTCGTTCTGCTTCGTGCAACATCTCGAAATTCTGTCATCATACTTGCTTTTGTGTGCCTGCGTGGCTGCATGTACTCCTGTGCCGCTGCCACATAATCACATTAGTTAGATTTAATCTAAGAAGAGGGAAATTATGCGCTTTTCCCATCAAATTTAGCCGCGTGACGAGCGGCGTGCAGCGCAACCTATCCCAGAGTGCTTTGCATGGATGGCACAGAGCTGGGGGAAAAGAGAGCGAGCTGCAGGATGAAAGGGAAACACTAATAATGTCTCACATGTGTACTGGCAAATTGTCTGCTAACACCGGCGAGCAACGCACGCGCTAGCTCGGAACGTGGCAGCAGCCTCCTAATAAGCAACATGCACTATTTATGATCATAAACCAAGGGCAGGGAGGGTGAGCGCTGTCAAAATAAAAAAAACATGTCAATCTTCACTCCCCACTGTTGCCCGAGCTGCTCGCTTGTCTGTTAGCGCAATTTTTTTAAATATTTTTTTTCCTCCCATGTTTGCCTATGATGTACAAAGGCGGGAAAAATCACATCAAACCCGCAGATTTCTTAAACTTCCACACGTCTAAGAGAAGAGGCAGGGGGTACTGAGAATCAAAGGGAATACCAAAGTTCCAAGAAGTGCAGGGAATGCTTCTGTGAGAAAGTAAATATTTTGTCCTAATGGTTTGTGTGTTTGAGAAAAGCCTGAGTACGCGCGGCGCAGCAGCTAGGTGGGGAAAAAGCGTCACGAAAACAGGAAAAAGAACCAGGCCAAACTTGACTTTAATACTTCATAGGCCATTGAAAATTCCCTCTGAATTCCCTCAAACTTATCCCTCCTCAGTGCAATTATGCATGTTTATTCATTTTGATTAGCGCCGATGAAACGCCGCGTCCGCCTCGCGCGTGAACACTTGTGCCACGGAGCGAGTGACAGCAGTCAGAAGGCACGACTTGAAAGGGCGCCGACTCGGCTCCGTGCGCGCGTCACACCTACGGAAACAGCAGGTAACCGCGGCGGGTTTAATATTTCACAGGTCTCGGAGGACGAGGCCCGGGTTAGTATCTTTCCGCTTCAAAAATGGAGTGATTTGAGTCGGTGTGACACCAGTAATACGTTGATTAGCTGCCTTGGGTCCTCACTTTCTCTCGCTTCTAACGACTTTCTCTCTTCTGAATCCACCGGCCACTGGAGGAAAGCACGGCAGGAAGAAGAAGAAATATGAGTGCTGTCAGGTTAAAACCTTCAAACTCCGCACAAGACGGATCACATTGACCCGAAAAGAAGAAAAAGAAGAAGAAGAAGAAGAAGAGGAAGTGCCACAGAGGTTCTCACCGTGCAGCTGAAAGGACTTCAAAACAAATGTCAAGAAGGAAAAGATTAAAACTTTCCATTGGATGGATTTACTGGGAATGGGTTGAAATAATAAAAAAAAAAAGAAGTCAAAGTGCAGAGAAAACTTGTTTTAAACTTGGATTTCAAAGACAGAAACAACAGAAACACTTTTAGCCACTTACTCTGTTTATGAAAAGACAAGTGTGTGTTTAGACCACTTAGCCAAACAAGAAATAGCTAGCAGACTTAACACAGGAAAAGGATTTTTATCTGTATTTATGTTGTTTTGTGTATTTACCACTCATTGAATTTGTTTTTTGTGTTCTTTTTGTGCATTTTTCAGTAAATTTGTTTGTTTGTTGAGGCATTTTGAGTAATTTTAATGTACTTTTTATTTATTTATTCTGTTTTTTGGGGGATTTTGGATAAAATGTGATTTTTTGTGGTCATTTTGTATATTTCTATATTATTTTTGTAGTCGTTTTGTGTATTTTTGTAATTATTGTATGTGTTTTTCTGTAATTTGGTATATTTTCTGGAGTTTTCTCTTTCTCTTTGTGGCTTTTTGAAGGCATTTGGTGAATGAATGAATACATTCGTTTGAAAATTTCATAGTTGTGTTGTGTATTTTTGTGTCATTTTGTATGTTTTTTGGAGTGATTTTTGTGTACTTCGGTTATCAATTTCATGTATTGTGTGGTGATTTATTTTTGTGTGGTTTTGTAGTCGTTTTGGGAGTAGTTTTGTGCATTTTTGCTGTTTTGTGTGTTGACGTTATTATGTACGTCTATGTTGGGGGCTGCACAAACGTGAGTGGAAGTTTGGAGATCTTTCTGTAACATACTTTTTTTTTTTTTTTTTTTTTTTTTTTTTTTAAAACATGCTCCAGAAATATTTTTGAATGAAAAGAGCAAAGAAAAGAAAGAAAAGAAAAAGCACACATAATTAATTAAAATAATGTTAATTAAATAGGGATTAAATTGAAGTGCACGCCTCCAGGAAAATATAATGTACAAATGTAATACAATATAATATAAATAATAAAAAAATATGTATAATATATGATCTTAGTCGTACCATTTTTAATCAATGCCCAGCATTGTCTTCAGTTCCGGTTGTGGTTTCCAACTGTTATGTTGTTACCCACATGGCACTGTTTAAGAGTTCATAAATATAGCTATACTTAGAGCCTGTTTTTTTTATTTAAATTAAATTAATTGGTGTTATTTCATAAATTAAAAGAATATAACATAATTCAACCAGAGACAGATTGATTTGAAAACATTGTGGGGTTTGATGCACCCTAATATCAGTGGTTAGTGATTGTATTCGATGGGCTGAAGGCTTTATTTGGGAAGGAACGGGAGAACCAACAGGAAACATGGAGGCTCGGGTGAACCAATAAAGCCCTGGAAAGCCTCCAGTGATGTGGTCGAGTGATGTAACACTGCTGTGGGAGACGAGACGAGCGTTGGAGAATATCAATAAAGAAAACAGGAGAAGAAACTAACAGAAAGACCAATTTCCTGCCCACAGCTGAGCATCTACAGGGCCATTATTTCCTGAATACTTCCCTGTATAGAATCAACAGTATATAATGAGTCGGGCAGAAGAATCCGTGTACCCTTCGTTTTAAACTGTTGTTCTGTTTGTGTGATATTTGGATATTTACGAGGAAACTATGGACGAGAGCTTCATGTTTTAAACTCACCACACGGAGGGGACACACAGGGGGGCGGACTTTTACTCCCTGACAAAAAAAGCAGCAACGCGTGTGTCACATTACTGATAAACTGGTGAATTGAAACGTTATAAATACATAAATAAATCAAAATAAAACAAATTTATGTTACCTAAAACATGCACACGATATGTGATTAATAGAACCAGAGGCGGTGTAAAGAATATACTGGTGCTCCTCGTTTCTTGTGATAAACTTCCGTCTTGTAGCGGTATTATAACATGCAAAAACTATGTTTTTTACTTCCCATTTATTGCTCACAGTCATAGTCAGTCTGAGTAGAAGTCCGCCCCCGTCTGTGGGTCCTCTCTGTGTGGTGATCTCAAAACAAGAAGCTCTCGTCCATAGTTTCCTTGTAAATATTCAAATATCTCCCTAACAGATGATTTCATTTTAAAACACAAAAACTCTTTTGGTTTTTCTGTATTTCTGTTTTGGTTTTAAGTCAGTAAAACAAAAAAAAACACCACACTGTTATTTTGATTTCGTTTTAAAACGGAATAACCAAAGAACGAAGGGTTCACTGATTCAGAAGAAGACGGATGCGTCTACCTTGACCTCCAGCACATGAACCAGCGGCTAACTGTCGCTAGCTGTAAACAGAGACGTTTGATGGCGAGTAATTATACTCTCCTCTGTTTCCCACACAAAGACAGACCCCGTCCTCCTCCAGAGCCACGTTTAAAGTGACTGAGAAGCCGTGATGGTTAAATGACGGTGTTGAATCTAATAAGCGGCCTTCCATGTATTTATGACAGCCGATGACCTGGTGCTGAGGAAAGGAGGGGTGGGGTGGGGGGGGGAAGGAGAGAGAAAACAGGGAAGACAAATGATGGCAGAGGAATGATAACATCCAAACACAGGGGCTAATGAACGCACGGGGACAGGAATAGAGAGCCGACGAGCCAAAATACCCACTCCCACACAGGTCAGCGGACTCTTGGCTACATCCTGAGTGCAGCGGAGGAGGGAGGGGAGCCGCTTAAATGCCTGGGATCTGAGGAAAGAATTCAACAGGGCATGGGAATGGCAGTGTCACGGCAGTCGCCAGAGAACGCTCTTAAAAACGCCGGCGCAGACACGCTGTCACTCCTGCCGCGGCTCAGATTCCTTTATTTTTATGACTTTGTTTTCTCGAGGACGAGAGGCCTGTTTTCTCAAGCCGCTCTCCAAACAAAGCCAGTGCGAGCGCGGCGCTCTGTTTACTGGTGCCGGCCCAGTCCGAGACGACGTCGGACACCGAGCAGCTGTCGTACCTTCACTTTCAGACGTTTTCTGCCAAAGACGACATGCTGGGGGCAGATAAAAGTGCTGATTAAGGGCAAATTCTCTGAAGTGAAGTGGTGTTTATGTTCACATATCACACACACACACTGAAAACTTGGCGGCTGCACTCTGGGAAAATGATAGCGCTGCCAAAAGTGGAGAGGGTCATAAAGGACAAACAAGGCTTTGTCCAACCCTGCAACAGGTAATAAGAACATTAGGAACGCTAAAGGCCCTGAAACCACAACAGTCTGACCACAGACCTTCAAAATAAAGCTTTTAAAATGTTTTCTTTACAATACACTTCAGAGTTTAGGGTTTAAAAGAGCTTCACAGTACATTCATCTTGTAAAAGTCAAAATAAATAAAATACAAAAAAGTTTGAAAATACGCTCACTAGAAGGGTGTTATGCCTGATGTGAACATGGAAAAATAATAATAGAAGGAATTCATTCTAAAAATGGAGAAAAAGAGGAAAAAAGAAGAAAAACTTAAAATATATAATTAAAAAAGGGAAAAACCTTGGTGCTAATTCCACACATTTCCTCTGTAAGGAGGATGCAGTGTTGTAGCTGCATCGGACGGTCAGTGTGTTTGTGTGTGTCCGCTGTGAATATGCATGTGTGTGTGTGTGTGTGTGTGCATAAATGCATGCTAAGAAACGTGAGTAAATCCTCCCTTCCTGATTAGATTCCATGTGGAACTTTGAAGGTGCTCTCTGATTATTTATTTATGTCTGGAGACTAAATCTGGGTCACTGGAACCTCGCTGTCATAGTCCTCCTCCTCCTCCTCCTCCTCCTCCTCCTCCTCATCTTCATCCTGTTCCTCACTGGGAGCAAGAAGAAGCTATCACCACCACCACCATCATCATCATCATCATCAAAACAGGCCTTTGTTTTAACAACACAATTTCTGCTTCACATCTCAGCTCACCTGGTCCAGGAGAAGTGCATCATGGTCTTTAGTCCAGGTTTAAGTTGATTACTGACTGGTTTTTAGTCCAGATTTGAGTTGATTACTGACTGGTTTTTAGTCCAGGTTTAAGTTGATTACTGATGTGTTTTTAGCCCAGGTTTAAGTTGAGAACTGACGTGTTTTTAGTCCAGGTTTAGGTTGATTACTGACTGTTTTTTAGTCCAGGTTTAAGTTGATTACTGACTGTTTTTTAGTCCAGGTTTAAGTTGATTACTGACGTGTTTTTAGTCCAAGTTTAAGTTGATCACTGACTGGTTTTTAGTCCAGGTTTAAGTTGATTAAAGACTGTGTGTTAGTCCAGGTTTATGTTGATTACTGACTGTTTTTTAGTCCAGGTTTAAGTTGATTACTGACTGTTTTTTAGTCCTGGTTTAAGTTAATTACTGACTTGTTTTTAGTACAGGTTTAAGTTGATTACTGACGTGTTTTTAGTCCAAGTTTAAGTTGATTAAAGACTGTTTTTTAGTCCAGGTTTAAGTTGATTACTGACTGGTTTTTAGTCCAGGTTTAAGTTGATCACTGACTGGTTTTTAGTCCAAGTTTAAGTTGATTACTGACTGGTTTTAAGTCCAGGTTTATGTTGATTACTGACTGTTTTTTAGTCCAGGTTTAAGTTGATTACTGACTGTTTTTTAGTCCTGGTTTAAGTTCATTACTGACTTGTTTTTTAGTCCAGGTTTAAGTTGATTACTGACTTGTTTTTAGTCCAGATTTAAGTTGATTACTGAGGTGTTTTTAGTCCAGGTTTAAGTTGATTACTGACTGGTTTTTAATCCAAGTTTAAGTTGATTACTGAGATGTTTTTAGTCCAGGTTTAAGTTGATTACTGACTGGTTTTTAGTCCAGGTTTAAGTTGATCACTGACTGGTTTTTAGTCCAAGTTTAAGTTGATTATTGACTGGTTTTAAGTCCAGGTTTAAGTTGATTACTGACTGGTTTTAAGTCCAGGTTTAAGTTCATTACTGACTTGTTTTTTAGTCCAGGTTTAAGTTGATTACTGACTTGTTTTTAGTCCAGGTTTAAGTTGATTACTGACGTGTTTTTAGTCCAGGTTTAAGTTGATTACTGACTGGTTTTTAATCCAAGTTTAAGTTGATTACTGAGATGTTTTTAGTCCAGGTTTAAGTTGATTACTGACTGGTTTTTAGTCCAGGTTTAAGTTGATCACTGACTGGTTTTTAGTCCAAGTTTAAGTTGATTATTGACTGGTTTTAAGTCCAGGTTTGAGTTGATTACTGACTGGTTTTTAGTCCAGGTTTAAGTTAATTACTGACTGGTTTTTAGTCCAGGTTTAAGTTGATTACTGACTTGTTTTTAGTCCAGGTTTATGTTGATTACTGTTTTTTAGTCCAGGTTTAAGTTAATTACTGACTGGTTTTTAGTCCAGGTTTAAGTTGATTACTGACTGTTTTTTTAGTCCAGGTTTAAGTTGATTACTGACAGGTTTTTAGTCTAGGTTTAAGTTGGTAACTGACTTGTTTTTAGTCCAGGTTTAAGTTGATTACTGACTGTTTTTTTAGTCCAGGTTTAAGTTGATTACTGACTTGTTTTTAGTCCAGGTTTAAGTTGATTAAAGACTGTGTGTTAGTCCAGGTTTAAGTTGATTACTGACTGGTTTTTAGTCCAGGTTTAAGTTGATTACTGAAGTGTTTTAGTCCAGGTTTAAGTTGATTACTGACTGGTTTTTGGTCCAGTTTCAATTTTTTACTTGTTAACACTGATTTTTTTACATATAAATTCCTATAAACTGCATATTTTAAGACAATGACGCAAAATCAACAATTGTTAAACTTAAATACTGGACAAGAATGTTACTTTTTATGCTTAATGATGTTTCAGTTGATTTACATACATTGAGCAATACAGAGGAAATCAGGGCACAATTATTGATTAAATTACACTTTTTCCTTTCCCTGGTTTGTCCGACCTAAGATCAAACTGGGATGTTGTAAATGGTCCCTGGAATGAACTGGCATGTTTTTTAAGATCTGGATTTGGGGCTGATTGTCAGTTAATTTCTGACTGGATGTTTTTTCTATAATTAAATAGGTATTTCTGGCTATTGATACTTTGGCATGCATTGCCATTCATTTCGTCTTGGGTTTGGAGGCAGTTTCTGACTGATTTCTGCTTGGATTTATTTCAACTTTGGGCCCATTTGTGGCCTGAACTTCAATTTCTTTCCATTTGTTTTGGACCTGTGAAGCTTTGCGAGGTGTTTGAAAGATCAGCGCTTGGCACTGGCATCTTTAACTGGATGTAATCAGTATCCGTGTTTGGATTCAGGCTGATAATGTCAATCTAATCCAGTCTAATTGCTGACTGTAATGTCTTTTCCTATTGGCTGCGCTGAAAAGAAACGTGAGGAATGTGCCCTGGCAGGTATTCCAGGGAGTCTGAGTCATTCCTGATAATTGGTGAGGTTTCACCTTCCTGTTATCACAGCTGGGGCGTCGGCGTTAGCAGGTATTTGTCTTTGCAGCTGCGTTTAATAACCCTGCGTCCGTTTTTTTTTTTTTTCCTTCGCTTTGAGGAGAGGAAACGGGCGGATACAGAAGCTACAAGCCTAAAGCTGCTCCAGGATGTTGTCGTACACGGATCCCACGCTGCGACGGTGAACGCGCCGTGACTCCGCTTAATCCTCCTTTCAAAGGAAGATTCAAACCTTGCTCAGAACAACCTCAATATCCCACCAGTGCAGTCATTAGTTTGCAATTATAGCACAACTATCTGCCAGCTTTGCAATTATCAGAGCAAATATGCAAATTGGGTGCGATTTCATGGCCCGATTTGGGGCAAAACAATGCAGCGGGTACGTGAGCAACACAGAGGAGAGAGAAGGGAAGTGGATGCTGGAGGATTTAAAGGTGGATTTCTTTTATTTTCCTTAAATATTGTAAATGTGTGTTTTTTTTGTTTTTTTTTTTATTTTGTTGTTGTTGTTGCACCTATTAGAGATTCTTGTCTGCCAGTTCATTTCATTATGCTAATTAGCCGCTCACTCGCAGTCAACCTCCGCTTTGATCCGCATTAGTTGTCCTGATCTTCAAAGACGACGTCACCGCGTACTTTAAATGAATATGACATTGATTTTAAAGAAACGCCACGGAGATGAGGAGCGCGCTCATTAATGTTTGATGCCGTGTCTTGGTGGAGAATCGCTTCCCTGTTTCCGACGTGGCGAGTTAAAGACGCGAACTTCACCGTTTTTTTGGGGGGAGGGGAACACTAACTTTGAACGCTACGCCTCGAGGTGGGAAGGAGCGGCCGCGAGCCCGCCTGCATTATTAAAAGTGGACAGCGGCGCCAATCAAAAGCGCGGGAATTTGTGCGGAAAATCTGGCCTCGGGGCAGCGCGGCGATGATCAAACCGCGCCAATATGGACGCTCCTGTCGATCTGTTTGTTTATTACTCACACGCGCAGTAGCGCATACGTCAAAACTTGGAGTTAGGAACTTTCCAAACACGGAAACTTCTGAGATAACGAGCGGAAAAAAGGTCCAACACACATTTCCAGAAAAATGCATTTTAATGCTTCAAAGTGTAACCGACCTTCCCAACAGACGACCAGTTTTAATCAGAGCACCTCCAAATGGTTTCCACGGCATCCCGATATAGCGAATAGCTAATAGCGTCTAATGTGGTGTTCATTTTTAGCTTTTCAATCTTCAGCTCGGAGAGAAAACAATCTCAGGACGGGGGTCACACAACATCTGGATCATTAGCAGACACGTTTAGGGAAACGTTGCAGTTGTGAGAATGCACGTCGTTCCATGAGGAATTATTAAATATGTGGTGCTGATAGAGAAAATCTACCCTTTCTGATGATAATCCAGTGTATAAAGTACATTATTTCCCCCCCCTTTTATTTTTTTTTTTTCTGATGATAAACTCTAAAGAGGGAGATCAACTATGTGATTTCTGCAGGAAAGGCTGATTCTCCCGTGCCAGCATGTCCTCGTTTGGATAATATCACATAGGTAAAGGCGACAGATTGTGCTTACCTACTAAATCCGGCATTAGAAACATTTTCCCAAAGCCTCTTACACGGCAAACATCAAATCTGAGCGCTCAGGCTCTCTGCCAGATCGACTCAGGTAATGCAGCGCAAATCTACCGCCGGCTGTGCTGGGGAGAGGGCCGCTACATTTCTCCATCATCTATCATGTGAAAAACACACTGTGGCATGTGAAGTCATTAATTAGGGAGACAAATACAGGCAGAGAGGGAGGGATTCACGTCCATGGGAGCTGGAGTTTGATGGATTGGACGGCAGGTTGGTGGAGTTAAGCTCCTTCTGATTCCTCTGGTCATCATTTGGACTCAGGCTCACGTGGCTGATGCAGCTCCACCATGGGGCGCATGCTAAAATAAACAGCAACGTTTTGCAATATTTAGCAACAAACCATGTTTAAAATATATATATATATATTTTTAAGTTACTTCTGACCAGATTTACAGCTAAGTTTGTGAAATGTGTGATTTTTTCTCTCTCGTAATAATACAATCTTAATGTTAAACATAAATGTTAAATCTAAATGTTAAATATAAACACTAATTGGTAACACCAAATCTAAATGTTAAATATAAATATAAATGTAAATGTTAAATCAAATACTAAATGGCAAATATAAATGTTAAATATAAATCTGAATACTAAATGTTAAATATAAATATAAATGTTAACTCTAAATCCAACATGTGTGAACTTTTTTTACGTTACTTTTGACCAGATTTACAGCAATATATGTGAAATTTGTGATATTTCTTTACTTGTAAAAAAATATGTCAACATTAAATCTAAATCTAAATGTTAAATATTAAATATAAATGGTAAATCCAAATTGTAAATGTTAAAGCTAAAGGTCATGGGTGAAACTAAATATTTAGCTAATATGCTAATTCACCGGGAGTACCAAAATAAAAGCTCATTCCGGTAATCTGGAATTTTAGCTAAATATTTAGTTTCAGCCATGACATTTAGATTTAATATTTAGATTTAGATTAAACATT
Organism: Gouania willdenowi; assembly: GCF_900634775.1. Lineage (NCBI taxonomy): Eukaryota > Metazoa > Chordata > Actinopteri > Blenniiformes > Gobiesocidae > Gouania > Gouania willdenowi. The sequence goes on from NC_041045.1 coordinate 12,569,724, forward strand.
TAGTATTTAGAATTAACATTTTGCATTTAAATGTAACATTTGGATTTAACAGTTAGATTTAATATTTAAGTTAAGATTTAACATTTAGATTCAATATTTAGATTTAGATTTAACATTTAGATTTAATATTTAGATTTAGATTTAACATTTAGATGCAATATTTAAATTTAGATTTAACATTTAGATTTAAATTTAACATTTAGTATTGAGATTTAACATTTAGATTTAAATTTAACATTTATTATTGAGATTTAACATTTAGATTTAACATGTAGTAATTAGAGTAAACATTTAGATTTAGATTTAACAATTAGATTCAATATTTAGATTTAGATTAAACATTTAGAATTAACATTTAGTATTTAGATTTAACATTTAGATTTAATATTTAGGTTAAGATTTAACATTTAGATTCAATATTTAGGTTAAGATTTAACATTTAGATTCAATATTTAGATTTAGATTTAACATTTAGATGTAATATTTAGATTAAGATTTAACATTTAGATTCAATATTTAGATTTAGATTTAACATTTAGATGTAATATTTAGATTAAGATTTAACATTTAAATGCAATATTTAGATATAGATTTAACATATAAATTTAACATTTAGTATTGAGATTTAACATTTAGATTTAATATTTAGATTTAGGTTTACTAATTAGTATTTAAATTTAACATTTAGATTTAACATGTAGTAATTAGATTTAATATTTAGATTTAAATTTAATATTTAGATTAACATTTAACATTTAAATTCAGTACTTAGATTTAAATGTAACATTTAGCTTTAGAATTAACATTTAGTATTTAGATTAAATATTTAACATTTAATATTTAGATTTAACATTTACATTTAACATTGAGAGTATTGCTGTAAATCTGATCAAAAGTAACGTAAAAAACAAAATCACATTTTTGTCACATCACGTTTTGTTGCTAAATGTTGCAAAAAGTTACTGTTTCTTTTAGCATGAACAACTTTACAATTACTCCGGAGCTTCCCATTGGGACACTGAGTGTTGGAAATGTAAGTTTTTGATTTAAAAAACACTAAAAATAAATACATGCAGACAGAGAAAAGGCTCAGTGTGTGTACACAGATATAGGTAGATGTGTATGCATCGGTCACACTGAGCAGGGAAAGGTGTGCTTTTACCAGACATAGGCAACTGGTGGCCACATGCGGCCCTCAGTCTGATTTTATTCAGCCCCCAAAATAAATGTAAAAAATTACAGAAAAATACACAAAACAAGAGCAAATTTACATTAAAAAATACAAAAAATTACAACATTGCAGAAAAATACAGCATTACATAAAATTACTCAGAAAAATACACAAAATTACTCAGAAAAACAAGAAAAACAAAAAATTACTCCCCAAACCCACAGTACTAACAAACAAGTAAAACGACAACAGAAATACACAAAATTACTCAAAAAAACATATGTTTTACAGGAAAAATACACAAAAGAACTATAAACACGTGTTGTTCTTTTCTGTATTAATGCTCAGATCGCTCATTATTCTAACGTGAATGTTGATCCAATCAAACAAACACATTTTTGTGGCCCTGCTGTGATAAAAGTTGCCTACCTCTGGCTTACACACTCGTACACACTCCTAACAGGTGCTTGCTGTTGATCTAGAGCCAGCTAACAGCTTTGATAAATATCCATGATAAATGTCCCTCTTTTTTTTTTTCTTCTTCAAGCAGCGTTCCTGAGCGCGAGCAGTGGATGGTGATCTTAGAACCAGAACCTGATTGGGTTTCAAAGAGCTTGGCACGGCTCTGCTGCAGCAGGCACGCTGCCAACACAAGGATCCTGTGTCCTCTCACAGCAGTCAATGGGAAGTCTAATCAGAGACATATTCAAATGGTGATTTCCTGCACGCGCACGCTCAGGCACACACACACGCACGCGCGCAGACACACTACCACACCGAAACCCTGGCTGCAGAAATTATGTAATGCAACACAAACAAAGTCCGTGCTCATCTGGATCCACACGTGCATTAATGCAGCAAGTGTATTTGCTGGAAGCCACACATCGAACATCAACAACAATATCTCAAACTATTGGCGTTCTACATATTGTGACAAACTCTCACATTTCGGAGGTGATTTTTTTTTTTTTTTTTACGAGATAAGGCTATCATAAGACCTTAAAAACTAGTGCAAATATGATAATTTGTGTATTACTTTGCAGGTTTATCTACTGAAATAGTTGATAATATACACAAGGATTCATGGTTTCTTTTTTGCTTACTGTAGAGGGACGAATTGGACGCTCTAAAGGGCCGATTTGGCCCCCGGGCCTTGAGTTTGAGACGTGTAAACAAGACAATGGTTTCAAATTCAGGGGTTGTAGCAATTAAACCTACCATGACTATTTATTCTGATATGTAATGCTGTTCTTTTCTTTTCTGCCCGTGTTTGTTTGAGGTTAGAAATGCACGAGTCATGGGCTGAAAAGCTTATGAACCCCTGAACTACACCAAACTACTGTATATAAGTGCATCCCAATTTATTTTTTTAATTTTTTTTTTTTTTTTTTGTTTAAATGTAGCTAATGCGCTACTGTAAGCTAATAGCCAGAAATGTTTGTTATGTGACGGTCATTCTTCAAAAAGCAGACCAGCATCATGCAAAAATCAACATTTGGATGGACTTGAAACGTGGTGTGTCAGCACATTTAAGGTGCGTTTCATTGAGCACTGGCATGAAAAAAAAAAAAATGGTGACACAGGGAATTTACGGATGCAAGGACGAAACAAAAACGAGTGTGAAACAACTTGCACGTGCGCACACGCTGCACCCGTGGAGCCTCAAAGCCTAAAGGGGGAAGCTCCACCACAGCAAAGTGGAGAGTCTCAGGTGTGGAAGGCCTCAGCCAGACGGCAGCTCCCACAGCACTGATCCCTATTAGATCTCTGCAATTACCCCCTACACACACACACACACACACACACACACACACACACACACACACACACACACACACACGCACACACACACATTAGCATCTGGCTCCCCGGGGCAGTGCTGGCCTCCTGTTAGTGCAGACGGGGTTAATGTCAGGTAAGCGCTCCGACTGGAGAAGGCCGCCGTCCTCCGTCGTAATTACACTGCGACTGTTTGACCTCGGCCGTTTAGCGGCGTCGGAGGCGGGGTCTCAGGATAAAAAAAAAAAAAAGAAAGCAGCACAGCAAAGACAGAGTCATGCCGGGTTGCAGCTCAGCTAAACCCCCACTTCTGCCCCCCGTTGTATACCCACCACACTGCTCACACTGTCCACCCCATAGTCACTCATTCTCATTACTGTACTGTATCATGTTTTTTTGCAGTCTGTGCCTTCTCCTCGCCCTTCTCTCTCTTTTCTGTTTCAGGTGACTTGACGCTGAAACTGGCAGTTCCTGATCTATGGTTCTCTGTTGTTCCATCTCTCTATCCTGTTCTGTTCTCCTCCTTCTGTCCACTAACCCCAACCAGTCGAAGCAGATGTTCTCCACCTATGAGCCAGGTTCTAATGGAGATTTCTTACTGTTTGCGCTATATAAATAAAGTTGCAATGAATTGAATTGAACATCCTTTTCTTGCCCACGAGGGGACACACAGGGGGGCGGACTTTTTGTCTCGGACAAAAAAAGAGCAACGCTGATAAACTGGTGAATTCAAATGTTATTAATACATAAATAAATCAAAACAAAAATTGGATGTTACATAAAACATGCACATGATATGTGATTAAAGGAACCAGATGTGTTGTAATGAATCGACCGGTGCTCCTCATTTCTTGTGATCAACTTCCGTGTGTGTTGATGGCTGACGTTAGTGTCTAGCGGTATTTCAACATGCAAAAAATATTTTCACTGCCCTCAAAAAAGCTGTAATGGTTTTTGCAAAATTGTCAAATGGTAAAGTTCGGTAAAGTTGCCACAAAATTCACAAATTCGGACTTCCAGCATCAATAGCTCTTGATCAAAACATCGACACACAAATTACGCCTCTTTGCCATCGGTGTGAGGTGGACAACATGCTACAAGATAATTTTATCAAACGCAGCAGAGAAAAAGTCCACCCCCGTCTGTGGGTCCACTCTGTGTGGTGAGATTAAAACATGAAGCTCTCATCCATTTACGTGTAAATATCCAAATATCATACAAACTGAAGATTTAATTCTGTCGCTGATGCATGTTCATGTGGATTTGTTGGGTTTTTTCTTAAGAATGTTATATTATGATAGCGCTTCGAGATGACTATTGTTGTAATTTGCGCCATACAAATAAAGTTGAATTTACGTGAATTCTACTTCCTTTTTTTGCCCACGACGAAACACACAGGGGGGCGGACTTTTACTTTTGGACAAAAAAAGGAGCAACGCGTAAGTCACATTACTGATAAACCAGTCAATTCAAACATTATTAATAGATAAAAAAAATCAAAACAAAAATTGGATGTCACATAAAACAACCTGAAAGGGTGTAATGAACCTGCCGTTAGTGTCTGCGGGTATTTTAACGTGCAAAAAATATATTTTTACTGCCCTCAAAAAAGCTGTAATTGTTTTTGCGAAATTGTCAAATGGTAAAGTTCGGTAAAGTTGCCACAATATTCACAGATTCAGACTTCCAGCATCATTAGCTCTTGAACAAAATGTCATCGACACACAAATTACACCTCTTTGACATTGGTGTGAGGTGGACAACATGCTACAAAAAGTCCGCCCCCATCTGTGGGTCCACTCTGTGTGGTGAGATTAAAATATGAAGCTCTCGTAGTTTCCGCGTAAATATCCAAATATCACACAAACTGAAGATTTAATTCTGTCACTGATGCATGTTCATGTGGATTTGCTGGGTTTTTTCTTTTTTTCTTCAGAATTTTATATTTTGATAGCCCTACGAGATGACGTTGTAATTTGCGCAATATAAATAAAGTTGAATTTAAGTGAATTGAACTTCCTTTTCTTTCTGCCAACGACGACCACACAGGCGTCCTTTATATTCCCGGGTCTCCATTATGATGAGAGGAGCCACTTACGTGCTCTTGTTAAGTACAGCGATGACAAGCGGAGGGTGGATGTGAGGAAGGGCGGAGGCGGAGGAGGTGGTGGTGGAGGAGGAGGAGGAGGAGGAGAGGTCCTCACGTCGCCTTTCAACGTTTTGTTTTGAATGTTGGCAATTAGAGGAGCCAGAGAATCTTCTTTTCAGACCAAGTGCCATTTTCTCCCATTTCCTAACTAAAGTGATCCCGTCTCCCCGTGGAAAGAATCGGGCTAATAGACCTCGGAGCATCCGGTGTCAGCGCTGGATCTGAATAATCTCTGTGTAAAGTAATGTCCTCTGTTTACAGGCCATTATCTTCTCATAGTCCCTCTCTTTGTTACTGCCTCTCCTTTTGCTGCCAGCCTAATTGTGTTATCCAATCTGGCAACCCCCCCCCTTCTCTCTCTTTGATCACTTAGCACCACTTAAGGTGTCTGCTAGAGTTGCTGGAAATTGTTGAAAATGAAAGGAAAAAAGATAAGTGAAGGGATGGGGGCGGAGCAACGAGAGGGCGTGGTTTGGTGGTGACAGTAAAACGTGGGAGGAGGTAATTAACACACAAACGCTGATGGAGCTGACAGGTACGAGCACACACGTTCTGACTTTAAAACTAGAAAATGGCCTTATTTTTATCCCAACGTGTACATTCAGAGCATCAACGCCATGTCAGACAAATCTAATTAAAGCAACAAGCTGGAGTCATCATCATCATCATCATCATCATCATCAGCAACACTTTAAGAAGAACCGTTGAGGAGAATGAGCAGGTTTTCACTGTTTTAACGAAAGTTAGCAGAGTGGAATTGACATAAAATCGGAAACTTTTTCAGAGAAACTTCCGCACCACTCCATAAGAAATAATTAAACCAAAAAATAAATAAATAAAAAATTACAAAAATAAATGAAGTTACAAAAAGAAAACTGTCAAAAAAAGAAAAACTAGATGTAAATCTAAAAAAAGAATTGAAGAAATTAATGAGAACAAAAGAAAATATATATTTGTTATAAACCAATTAATTAAAACCAAAAATTACAAACTAGAAAATTTTAATGAAAAAAATATTGCCACAAAATATAGAATAAAAAAACAAAATAAAAAATAAAAATAAAAATGACATACTGTAAACAAATATACCTATACAACTTGAGCATCACTCCATAAGAAAGAATGAAACAAAAAAAAAAAAAAAAATTAAATTATAAAAATCCATTAAAGTAAAAAAATAAATGAAAAAAATAAATAAATAAATAAATAAATAAGAAAAGAAAAAAACAAACATATAAGACATTTTGAAAAAAATAAAAAATAAACCCTGAAAAAACATGGGGATGGGGAATTGAAGAAATTAATTAAAACTAAAAGAAATTAAATAAGAAAAACTGAAAAAAAAAAAAAAAATCAATTATGAAAAAAATCAATTAAGTAAAAAAATAAAAATAAAAAGTTACCCAAAAAGAAAATTAAAGAAATGTTGGATGAAAACCTAATAAAATAAAATAAAATAAAATGTACTGAAAACTAAAGTAAAGAAAAACACTATTACTGAAAACAAAAAAATCAAAAATGCATGAATTACAAAAATGAATACAAAAAAACTTAACATATAAACCCCCCCCATCCCCCACCCCCCAAAAAAACAAAAAAAATAAAAAATAAAAAATAAATCAGATAAAACATGGGACAAAAATAAGAAATTAATAAAAACTAAAGAAAATATATTTAAAAAAAACTATGACCGAAAATTACGTTACAAATTTGAATTAAAAAAAAAAAAAAACGTTAAAGAAAAAAAATAAAAATAAAAATAGGAATGCAAAAATTGACTGATAGCAGAAATCCTATAAATAAATATATAACATTCATTGTCATTGCTTCAAAGGATTAGAAGACAATTTTCCTATGAAATGAAATCACCATATCCTCCCTTCCTTTACCGTGCATACAACCCTTCTTCGGTCTTTTGGAAACAACTTGCAGATGTAAGCTGGGTCACGCTTTGGTTGCTAGGCGGTGATGTGGTAAGAAAACACTCTTCAGAAGCAAATGTCACTGTGTATTGGCCTCTCGTCTTCATTAAGGGATGACAACCAGCAGTGGCTTATCTCAGCCTGGCACAAAGACCTTTGTGAAGGTAAAATAACCTTCAGAAGCTTCACGCTGTTTACGCTGATTACCTACACAGCAAACCAGGTGCTGATTGGAGAACTCCCACCACAGTCCAAGACAAGACACTGCCTCGAGCTTTGGAAAAAGGATCATTTCAATTCTTGCTTAATCTGTGTACTCTTCGTTCTTTGGTTCTTCTGTTTTAAAACCAAATCAAAATAACAAATAAATGGTGTGGTTATATTTAGTTTTATTGACTTAAAACCAAAACAGAAATACAGAAAAAATTAAAAACCAGACAAGCAGAGTTTTTCTGTTTCAAAACTAAATGTTTCATTTCTGTGACACAAAGGGGACACACAGGGGGGCGGACTTCTATTCTCGGACAAAAAAAGGAGCAATACATAAGTCACATTACTGATAAGCTGGTGAACTGAAAAGTTATTAATACATCATCTTGTTGGGCCCCTACTGTAAGTTATGGACACTTTTTTTCACTTGGAAACTCTACTAGTATTCTTGCATTCTAAACTTTCTTTTTACTTCACAATAACCCAACGGTTCCCAAACATTTTTGGTTTGTGACCCCATTTTGAATATCACAAATGTCCGGCAACCCCATTTTTTTTCTAGAATTACTTTTTGATCATGATTATTAAAGTGTGTTACAAATACAGAGTCGCCAGGATTTGTGCACACAGTAACAAGTGCGCCACCATATTTTCATACTGCATTTTATTTGAACTGGATTTATTGTTCAAGTATAGGGTACAGTAAATTGATATTTATTGTGTGGGATGTGTATTTGAAAAATAATAATTCACAAATATCTAAAAATAGAATTTTAATTCGATTTTACCTGTTTTTTTTATTTATTTATTCATTTTTTTTTTACCAATTTCTAGACATTTTAGGCGACACCACATGGGGTCCTGACCCCAAGGTTAAAAAAACTGTAATAACCTAATGACCCCATATCCATTGCTTGTATTTAATAAATCTATTCTACTATATTTTAGTGGTTTCTTGAATATTATGTTTGTGACATGTTTGATACAAATTAGGGGCAACAGGTAATTTATATAACATATATATATACATATATATATATATATATACATATATATATTCTGCTGTGTTTGATAAAAATGATCTTGTAGCACGTTGTCCACCTCACACCGAGTCCGAATCTGTGAATATCTGCCAACTTTACCAAACAGTGTTACGGTCCAAATAGTCTCCAAATAAACTGGTGATTGACTATCAACTGTGAGGAATAGATGTAAGAACTTCTACGATTTGACACTTTTGCATAAAAAAACTATTCATTTTGCACGTGATACCACTAACGGCAGCCGTCAACGCAGACGAAAGTTGATCACAAGAAACGAGGAGCACCAGTTGAATCATTACACCACATCTGGTTCTTTTAATCACATATCATGCGCATGTTTTGCGTAACATCTTTTTTGTTATTTTGATTTATTTATGTATTAATACATGGATTTTGCTTGAGAGCTTGGGCTGATTTGTTTAGAAGCCCTGATGTTTTTATTTTTATTTTTTTATTTTACAAATGGCTGAGCCTCCACAGGTACGCCTGTGTAAATAAGGCCTACTGTCATGTCCTGCTCTGCTGACACTTGGCTCTTGCCGTCGACCTCATTTCCATTCCCGCTAAGTCTATAATTGCACTCCTCTCTCTGTTGACACTGCGCGGCAGAACAAACGGCGGCTAACGCAGCGTAGCTACATACGTGCGGCGCGAGCTGTAAAAGAAACCAACAAGTGAAAGGTAAATAGCACTTTATCTGTCCTGTCACAGCTCCAAGCCGCCAAACGCTTTGTTTACCTCGCTGCTGAGTGAAAGTGGCTCGGGCCCTGCTGCGGCTGTGATAGGGGCCTCTAATTAGCTCCCAGCAGCCTTTACCTGCCGCTCCCTCAGCGCTAAACTGTCAACTCCCTCGTGCTTTTCAACGTCGGATGGAAGGAAGAAGAAGAAGAAAAAAAGGCAACTCTTTCTTCTTCTGTTGTCTTTACTAAAGCTGTGCGTTTCTGTTTCCTCTCTGTACATTGTTCTGTGGCGGATTTGTTTGGTTTCTGTACAACATTCTGTGACATTTCCATGTAAACACAGATTACAAGACACTACATGGAGTTGAAATGAGGAGATTCTTTCATCAAAGCACACCGTGGTTGGGGGGTGGTGGTGGTGGTGGCTTTTATTTATTTATGCTGTGCTTTTGTGTGTCATTAGAGTCATTTCGTCTATTTCTGGCTCACCTTTAAGTGTTTTTGTAGTGATTTTGATTATTTTTGTGTTTTTTTTGTTTCACTCTTGTTTATTTTTGTTGTACTTCCCTATGTTTTTGCAGACACTTTTGTTTACTTTTCTCATTGTTTTGTACGTCTCGAGTCATTTAGTGTATTTTTGTTGCATTTTTTGTCATCATTTTATGTATTCTTGTTGATTTTTGTGTTTTTGTTGTCCTTTTGTGTGTTCTTGGAGCCATTTGAGGGTAATATTGTTGCACGTTTGTGTGTCTTTTAGCCATAATGTGAGTGTTTCTGTCATTTTCTGCATATTTGTTGACAGTTTGTGTGTCTTTGGAGCTATTCTGTAATGTGCTGTTTTTGGTGTTTTCTCAAGTCATAGTGTGTTTTTTTAAATGTCTCGAGTGTTATTTTTGTGCATTTTATTTTCAATTGTAATTAAAGAAGTTGGAAGGATTATAAAGCCCGACAATGCACAAAAATAACTCCCAAAACACATAAATCGAAGGCAAAATGCACAAACAAAAAATTTAAAAAAAAAACAAAAAACAAAAAAAAAATGTAATTCTCATGAAACATGTTAATGCTCAGATTGGTCATTATTCATTATTCTATATTTTATTTTTGGAGTCATTTTGTGTGTTTTTTGTTCATTTTTGTGTTCTTGTTGTAATATTGTGTATTTTTCTGCATTTACATTGTCAATTTGTGCATTTTTGGGGTCACTTTCTGTATTTTTGTTATTGTTTTCTGTGTTTTCCTATCATTTTGTGCAATTTTGTTGACAGTTTGAGTGTCTTTGGAGTTTTTCTGTAATGTGTTGTTTTTTGGTGTTTTTGTAGTCATTTTGTGTGTTTCTTATGTATTTTGTGCATTTTGCTGTTATTTTATGTTTTATAATTTGTGAATTTTATTTTGAATTCTACTTCAAGAAATCAAAGGGAATATAAAGCCCGACATAATACACATGACAACAAAGACAGACACAGCAAACAAAATGACTACAAAAACACAAAAACACTACAGAAAAGCTCCAAAGACACACAAACGGTCAATAAAATGACGGGAAATACAAAAAGTGACCCCAAAAACACAAAAATTAACAACAAAATCACAAAAAATGACAGAAAAATCACAAGAAACACAAAAAAAAACCTTATTTTCCCCTGTGTTAATGTTCAAATTGGCAATTATTCATTATACTATATTATTGTTTTTGGGGTAATTTTGTGTGTTTTTGTTATGCGTGTGTTCTTGTTGTATTTTTGTGTATTTTTCTGTCATTTAATGCGTTTTTGTTGTCAATTTGTGCATTTTTTGGATTTTTGGGGTCACTTTCTGTATTTTTGGCATTGTTTTTTTGTGTTTCCCTGTCATTTTGTGCAATTTTGTTGACAGTTTGTGTGTCTTTGGAGCTATTCTGTAATGCGTTGTTTTTGTGTGTGTGTTTTTATGTATTTTGCTGTTATTTTGTGTGTTTTGGGAGTTATCTTATGTATTATGTCGGGCTTTATATTCCTTCCAACTTCTTGAAACAGAATTTCTGAAATGGAGATTTGTTTTGGGGGCCGCGCTAAATCAGTCCGAGGGCCAGTTGCCTATGTCTGACCTAGTGGGTGCTGGGAACCAAACCAGCAACCTCGGGCTGTGCCTGTGAGGAAGCTAATGTTGCTAAAGCTTGAATCCGCTGCTGGTGTGGTTAGCCGCTCCGCTCCGCTGAGCCGCGCTCGCTCCCCCCCAGGAGGCAATGTGTGCATGCATACTGTACATGAACTTTGGATAAATAAATAAACACCCAAAGAGCTGCTAGATAATTGAGCACAAGTGAAAAGGAGGAAAACACAGGAGAGAGAGGAAGGCAGGCGGAACGACGTCCCCGAGGACTGGGCCAGACAGGTAGGATTAAAACCTGCTGATTTATGGGAAGGTGTGCCACACGCCGTCACGCTCGCTGAGTGTATTAACGTTTTGGTTTTTGCACGGTGCTCGTCTGGAGACGTGTGACATCCCGCCCACACACACGCACACACACACACGCACACACACACACACACACAGACTGATTAAACAAGCTCATTGTGTTTTTCATGCAGAACACTGAGACACTGAAGGTGAAAGCTATCAGAGTCTGGACCACATTCCACTTCTTTATTGATGTGTTTGTAGACGTGTGTTTATGTCAGGGTTTTTTTTTTTTAAATCTGTTGCAGTCGTCATTGTAATGAAATTGTAATTGAGTTCAGATAATTGACTTTGTAATGGTAATTGCCATAAAAATTCCATAAAAAACTAGAATTTAACGCAAAACCGGGAAACCATGTTATAGTTCTTGGATTATGTAGTTAACGTTTATTAAGATATGTTTCACATCAAGCTTTCCCACATTTTACCATTCAAAAAATAAATAAATCGAGGCGTATACTGAGACAAAAAAGGCTCAGACGCCCACACCAAAAATATTAAAAGCTATATTTTCATTGAGTAGGAAGCCTAACAAGGAAACCAATAGATTTAGGACCTGTTAGCATAAGAGATGCTAAAAAGGAAGCTAACACAACAGGAAGGTTCACTTTTATTATGTTAATATTTCAGGCTCAGTAATTGCGCTTCATTGTCATTGAACTTTAGTAATTGAGAACGCAATTGTAATTGACTTTCTAAGGATTAAAAATAAGCGTCATTTAATTGGAAAAAATGCTGGTTACTGTAAACGTAATTGAATTTGAAACATGGGTAATTGAAAACGTAATTGTAACTGAAAAATGTGCAGTAATTGACCATTTTTTAGTTACAATTGCATTCTATCCTCAGAAAGTCAATCACAATTACATTCTAAATTACTAAAGTTCATTGGAAACGTAATTGTAACTGAAAAATGTAATTGCCTCTCATGGTTGAGGTATACTGATGATGAAAATTACAGGCCTCTCATCTTTTTAAGTGGGAGAATTTGCACAATTGGTGGCTGACTGAATACTTTTTTGCCCCACTGTACATATATGGCACCTATATAGTACTCAGTACCCTTTACCCCCCCAGTCTGACTCCCATAGCTGACATGACAAATAACTACAGATGACGTTGAAGTGGTCAACAAACCTAGAGGTGATAAACAAACCCAACAAATGGATAAAAGTGAGGCGTTGCCACTCCTGGTGCACGTGTCCCTGTTTCTGGGCTGAGTGAGCGTTCATATCCAGAGGAGGAAAAAAGATGATGCCGTGTGTTATTTGAGCTCTAATTGAATTCGTCCTAATGACAAACTCCCGCGTTAGCCGCGCTCTGACAATATCTGCTCTCTGGCTGAGGCCGATAAGGCTCAGGTGGCGCATATTAACCTGAGAGAATACACGACGCCCATTTCCCCGGGAAAACGGCGTCGGCACGGTAATTCAATTCAGGGGCCGTCATACCTACCTCCCTCCCTCGCCTTCATTGAGATTAATTACTCGCCGGGACCTCACACGTGCGGGAGATAGCAGCCATGTTTGCACGGCGGCGTCCTGGACAGCCACCTCAGCAACCTGAAGACGGAGCGGGGAGGTGGGGGGGGGGGGCTGATGCTATCGCCCGTGTTGTTGTGTTACAATTAATTAATTTCAAGGTGATTATACATCAGTGAGCACGCGGCAGCGGCGGTGGCGGCGTCTCCCCCAGGATGGAGCGGCGGCGGGATACGGGGCGGTGGTGGGGGAGATAAGGCAAACAATGCTGGAGGTGATATTCAAATGTTTCCAGGACAGACTCATAATAAAGGCTAGCAATCTAAATATTCATTTAGCAGCATATGTGTGTTTAATACACCTTGTACGGAGGCGGAAAGAACAATGGCACACTGCCCTGAGCTGTGTTTGCAGCTGTGACCTATAAATCCCATATTGCAGCATTCGCCGTGTCGGCATTAGCACGGAGGAGAAAGAGAGGATGGAGTGGTGGGGGGGGCGCAGGGGGCAACTTTCATACAGTTCTCAAATGCGGAAGTATTTTAACCTCAAAACCAATGAGATAGAGCCCACACACACACAATTTCACGCCGCGTCATCAAACCGGAGGTGGCCATATTGGAGGCACTCAGCAGGCCAACAAAGCAGATCCCGAAAGTCGAACGACAGGAAATGGTGAATTATTGCCGTGGTTTTGGCTGCGACAATCGGTCAAACCGTGAAAAACATTTTAAGTTTTATAGACTGCCAAAAGTTACAACAAATCAGGGAGAACAATGTCAAAAGTTATCGGAGTAAAGGAGGCGCTAGCAAAGCTAAACCAGGATCTCCGAGGCAAATACTTGTCAGGTATGTGAATTGTTGATAGCAACGGCTCTTAACTAATTTTCTGGTGTGATGATGAAAATATAATTCATATCAAGCTACTGTATGTGGTATTATTGACTTAATATAATCACATAGCCTGCTACAGTAGCAACACAGTTGTTAAAATGTAGAGTTAAAATGTTCTGTATTTCTCATTGTATTCCATATAAAAGGTCTGACCTTTATTTAAAGGATGACCCAGACTGGGTTAGGGTTAAAACCAGTGAGTTTACGATATCATGATACGCAACTCTCCGGGTTCGTCATTGATCCAAGACGAGGGAGCCGACTCGTATGGATCTGCACCACCAATAAACCATCACGCATTTTGAGGAGCTTTTCTGTGGTTTCGGACATTTATCCATCACAGTGTTTACCTTCGAGTGCCTCCAATATGGCCGCACATCCGGGTTACTGCGCAGAACGTGACATAGGTGAAAACCCTCTATTGCCGTGAATACATTTTGTTTTGCTTTTCTGGGGCCGAATTTCCCACGCATTTCTGCAGACGTGACGTCAAATGACGCTGGTGCGTGTTCTCGTTGCGTCTCAATACCGGAAATAAAGAAGAATGAATGATGACAACTTAGAGATTGAAAGAAGACAAGCATGGTGAACTAAACTACTGTTTGGTTCCACAGATGTACGCAGAGGCATGTGCACAGTAAATAAATAACGGTATCACAGTTGGAATGCGGACAGGGCCGCATTTTCTCGTCCGAATCCGAACCAACAGTGAAAACCTCATTTTTTCCTCAAATAAATGACACATTTATGTTCGTTTTAGTGGTATGCACCGATTTTATTCACAAACAACTGTTAATGTCAACATCAGTTCAGCGCAGGGGTGACAAGCGAACGTTAAACACAAATGCAAGAGACCCATCGGATCTATTTACATAATCCATGCATCAAAGATATGGATAATCCATATTATTGTGCATAACAAAAAATGTTTTAACAATGTATTCCTTTATAATTGTCCTCCTCTGGTCCATTCTCCCTCTCCCATGGATCACAACTCTCACTGCTTCAGTTAAAGCTACATTCATCAGGGTTACAGCTGCTGCAGCAGGAATAGAAGAACGCTGCATGCAAACTGCACTATGTGACCGAACCCGGTAATTTTTTTACATTTTCTGATAATTATGTGTATTTCTGTAGTCATTCTGTGACATTTTGTTGTTCTTTTGTACAGTATATTGTACATTTCAATTTTTCAGGCTCCTTTTGAGGATATTTTTGTCGTTTTGTGTATTTTTGTTTGTCATATTTTGTTTTTGGAGTCATTTTGTATATTTGGGGGGTATTTCTGTAGTCATTCAGTGTGTTTTTGTTGTTCTTCTGTACAGTATTTTGTCATTTTCTATTTGTGCAGTCTTCTTTTGTGGACATTTTTGAAATTTAGTGTATTTTGATTTCATATGGTGTTTTTGGAGACATTTTAAATATTTTCTGATATTTACTGTATGTATTTCTGTCGTCATTCTGTGTATTTGCGTTGTTCTTTGTACAGTCTATTGTACTTTATTTTTTTGGACTTCTTTTGTTGATATTCTTGTCATTTTGTGTATTTTTTGTTCTCATATTCTGTTTTTTGAGTCATTTTGGTGTATTTTTGGAGTCATTTTAAATATTTTCTGATACGTATGCGTATTTCTGTGGTGATTCTGTGTTGTTCTTTTCTACAGTATATTGAAATTTTCTATTTTTTGGACACCTTTTGTGAATATTGTTGTCATTTTGTGTGTTTTTTTTAGTCATTTTCAATATTTTCTGATATTTATTTGTATTTCTATAGTCATTTTTGTCATATTGTGTTTTTGGAGTCAATTTTGTATATTTTTGGAGTCATTTTATATATTTTGTGTATTTCTGTAGTCATTCTGTGTATCTTTGCTGTTCTTTTGAACAGTATATGGTACTGTTCTGTTTTTTTCTGACTTGTGGATATCCTTGTCATTTTGTGTATTTTTTTGCTGTTAGATTCATTTTTTTGAGTAATTTTGGTGTATTTTTGGGGTCATTCTGTATATTTTTTGGTATTTGTGTATTTCTGTAGTCTTACTGTGTATTTTTGTTGTTCTTTTGTACAGTATATTGTAATTTTCATTTTTTTCATGTTTCATGAGTCAGCTTTGTGTGTTTTTGGAGTTATTTTATATATTTGTGGGTATTTCTATGTATTTCTATAGTCATTCAGTGTATTTTTGCTGTTTGTTTGTACATAATATTGTAAAAAAAAAAAATCCGCGCTCGTTTTATCGATATTTTTCTCATTTTTGTGTTTTTGCTGTATTTATTCAGATGTGTGAAAATTACATGACAGATTTTAGAAAACTAGCAATAGGGGAGACACGGTACCACTGATTAGCCACAGGAGGCGCACTGCTCGGGTGACGAAAAACCCGCCTCATGGGGGACTTTTAAACAAAACTAAGACATAGGCAACATAGGCGGTCGTGGTCGAGTCAGAAGTGATTTTATTTACTATTATTTCATCATGAAAAGGACAGCTAAGCCCCCGGGCGCACAGTTTCGGAAAAGAAAAGAGGAGGAGGAAAAAAAGTCTGAATATAAAGGTAACGTTATGTCAACATAATTTTATATTGTATAGATTGGTACCGCCAATCTGCGAAACGAGGAGGAATTTCAGATGTTTCGATATTAAAATGTGTAGCAAAAAGTGCCTAACTTAAAAAAATATGACTGCCACATTAGGCGTGAAACAACAAAGGAATACGGAGTGTTATAAGTAGGTTCTGAGTGTCCAGTTTCCTGCGGCGAAGTCTCGCGGGATGAGATTTCACGGTAATTACGAGGCCCAAAACAATGTTCAATGAAAACCAATCGCAATTACACTTTGTCGACATTTAAATAAATCGCTATTTGTAATGTTCAATGTGCACCAAATTACATCCCCCTCAACAATTAATACCTCCACCTCGCACTGTGTCAGTGAATTGTGTTTTATTTGCTCGTTTCCCCCCTCGGTCCACCATGAAATTTGTATCAGTGAGTATTCATTAAGGGGATTCACCTGACCTTTTATAGGCACAATGTGGGTGGAGCTTGATTTGATTTATCCCTGAGGGGCAAATCAGTTTCAGTTTCATCCCGTCCATGAAACATGAAAAATCACAAATAACATGGGAGGACAGGAGCGGGAGAACTGTGGGTCGCCAAAAGGGCGGCGCCCCGTATGTCTTAGATGAGAAGTGGAAAACAGGAGGTAAGAAGAGGGGAAAAAAGGCAGGTTCTAAACTATGCTCCTTTAGTGAGGTGCACAGTGTGGGATTAGGGTAAAAACTGCTCAGCACACAGAAGAGCCAAAAAAAACGTATAGGCACCATATGGGCGGAGCAAGACGTTTTCTCACGTACGACAACCGGAAAAAGGCGCGGGACATGCGTACGCCGTATGTTATACATCAGAAAGTTTTTTTTTTTTGCATACGCACTTCCTGGTTTTTAGTGTACGCCACCTGAAGTGATCTCACCTACGCACAGTTTTATAAATGAGGCCCCTGGAGGTCCGTGGACGTCGGATGTTTAGTGGGTTGATGTGCTTGGCTCGAGATTGACCATGTGCTCCTCACTTTTGGATCAAATAAGTCCGAATTTCCGGCTAACCTTCCACGTTAGGGAGCCTGGAGAAAGCCTTTGATTCCAGCAATCGTCTGACGAGCTCCATGACTAATGAACTTTAAACATAAGATGCCCACACACAGATCTGAGTCTAGTAAACAGCAGCTCGTTAGGTTCATTAGCACAAACTGTGCTCGTAGTTCTTCCTCTAACAGCACTGACAGCTCCACCTTATACCGCTCAATGTGTGGGCGTCCGGTTACACATACCTCCCTGCTCCGGTCCCTCGCTCAGGGGGATCCGTTTCAGTGCCAATCGACAGTATTGACCAATATCATATGCTTGGAGATCCTAATATCAGCAGCAGTTAACTCGTTGTGTGCAGGATGTGAATTTATCTGCCTTAATTATCTATTCATCTTTTTCTGGATCAAACGTTCCATCACCACCATGATTTTACCACTTCTCTGTTGAAATCTGTCTGGATGTCCCCTAAAGCAGAGGTTCTCAACCTCTTCAGCCCCAAAATAAAGGTTCCAGAGAGCGAGGACCCCCGCTGTACCTGAAGGTATATTTATGATGTTTAGTGTGCTAGGAGTCATTTTTTTTGTATTTCTGTTGTCATATTGTGTTTTTGGAGTCACTGTATATATTTTTGGTATTTCTGTAGTCATTCTGTGTATTTTTGTTGTTCTTTTGTACAGTATTTTGTCATTTTCTAATTGTGTGGTCTTTTTCTGTGGATATTCAGTCATTTTTTGGTATTTTTGTTGTCACATTGTGTTTTTGGAGTCATTCTGTATATTTATGTGTATTTCTGTAGTCATTCTGTGTATTTTTGTTGTTCTTTTGTTCATTATTTTGTCAGTTACTATTTGTGTGGTCTTTTTTTTGTGGACATTTTTGTCATTTTGTGTATTTTTTGTTGTCATATTGTGCTTTTGGAGTCAGTTTTGTGTATTTTTGTTGTTCTTGTGTTCATTATTTTGTCATGTACTATTTGTGCAGTCTTTTGTGGATATTCTTGTCATTTTGTGTATTTTTGTTGTCATATTGTGTATTTAGAGTCATTTTTGTGTATTTTTGGAGTCATTCTGTATATTTATGTGTATTTTTGTAGTCATTCTGTGTATTTTTGTTGTTCTTTTGTTCATTATTTTGTCATTTACTATTTGTGTGGTCTTTTTTTGTGGACATTTTTGTCATTTTGTGTATTTTTTTGTTGTCAAATTGTGTTTTTGGAGTCAGTTTTGTGTATTTTTGTTGTTCTTTTGTATAGTATTTTGTCATTTCCTATTTGTGCTGTCTTTTGTAGGTATTCTTGTCATTTTGTGTATTTTTTTGTTGTCATATTGTGTTTTTGGAGTCAGTTTTGTGTATTATTTGAGTCATTTTAAATATTGTGTGATATGTATGTGTATTTCTATAGTCATTCTGTGTATTTTTGTTGTTTTTTTTGTACAGTATTTTGTCATTTCCTATTTGTGCTGTCTTTTTTGTAGATCTTGTCATTTTGTGTATTTTTTGTTGTCATATTGTTTTTTTGGAGTCAGTTTTTGTGTATTTTTTGAGTCATTTTAAATATTTTCTGATGTTGTCAGTTTGTGTATTTTTTGTTGTCATATTGTGTTTTTGAAGTCATTTTGGTGTATTTTTGGAGTTCTTCTGATATTTATGTCTATTTCTGTTGTCATTCTGTGTATTTTTGTTGTTCTTTTATACAGTATTTTGTCATTTTCTATTTTTTCAGACTTCTTTTGGCTGAACACAGACATGAACATTGAAGACCAGTCATGTGGAGACAGGACCACCTATAAGGAGGAATAAAAGGGAGAGCTTTTTGGGGCCCATCCACCCTAACTATACTTGATTACAATTATAACTGACCCCAACAACCCTGAATCAGACCTGACCCAAACTATTCAATCTCCAAAAACATTTGAAATATAGAAAGGGGAAACTTATTTCCCTGCTCTTGTGCTTTAATCTTTTAAGTATATCATTATTTATTTTGTCAAAGTCTGTTTTCAGCTCTTCAGATCTCCTATATTGTCTCTTATTTGCTTTCTGAGCGCCGTCCGCTCTTATTATGCCTGTATGATGTGCCTTACATTATTCATCTGATGCTGCCCTGGCGGTGTGTGTTCACTGGTGTGTGTGTGTGTGTGTGTGTGTGTGTGTGTGTTATTGTAATGCAGGGACTGTAATTGACTGGGTGGTGAACTTGCGTGCGTTTCCACATTGACAACAGCCAGGCGGTGTCACACAAACCTGTCCTAATGGGCGTACAGAAAGGGCTCCACTCCAAGGGGCGCATACATATTAATACCCATGTCCCCTTTCATGTGTTTCTACAAATCGGATCGTGCACATCTCCCCTCGCCAGCTTTGTGCTAACAGACCTGCGTCGTTCAGGCGCTGCTTGATTTCAGGGAGCCGTCACATATCAGCGCACCGTTTGACCGCCGAGCAACGGATTAGACCTGCGAGAGTGTGACGCCTTTTACATTCGACCTGACAAATCAGGCCACTTACATCTTCCTGAGAAGCAGGGGAATAAACTATCTCACACCATAACTTTTTATAATGTCCTGCCTCTTTGGAGCAGGAAAAACCACTTCCAGTTCATACATTTATACACATTTTATATATATTTTATACATTAACAACAATTCTCGAAACTTAAAATGAGTTCAATACACCTGAAATAAAAAGAATGGTACCAAAATACATGCTTCCATTCAGAAGGAAAATACTACTTTCAAGCTTCACAACCTTATTATGAGACACAAAACCATTAAAATCCAAGTGAAATATGATAATGTAATAAGGCTATTACATTATAACATTATCACTATTGTTTTCTTCCGTCTGTGTTAACTCCTCCTACACCGTTTCTCTGATTTTGACAAATGAGCTATCAAAAAATTCAGAAAGTTCCTGAGATTTTATAATTTGTAACTTTTAAAACTTTTTGACTTATTAAATGTTTTCTATCCCGTTCATTTCTATTGGAAATTTCAGCTTTTTTTTTAACTTTAAACCTCTTCTTCCCCAGTGATTCTTCAATGGTTAATGCTAGGCTAATGCTTGGTTAGTGCTAATGTTAGGGTAATGCTATTGCTAGGTTCGTACTATTGCTCGGGTAGTGCTAATGCTAAATCAATGATAATGCTAGATTAATGCTAATGCTGGGCTAATGATAGGTTAGTGCTAAGGCGAGATCAATGCTAATGCTAGATTAATGCTATTGCTAGATCAATGCTAATGCCAGATTAATGCTAGGTTAGTGCTAATGTTAGGTTAATGCTATTGCTAGGCAAATGTTATTGCTAGTTTAGCGCTGACATTAGATCAATTATAATGCTAGATTAATGTTAATGCTGGGTTAATGCCGTTGCTAGGCTAATGCTAGGTCAGTGCTAATGTTAGGATATTGCTATTGCTAGATCAATGCTAATGCCAGATTAATGCTAGGTTAGTGCTAATGTTAGGTTAATGTAATTGCTAGGCAAATGTTATAGCGAATGCTAATACAAACTAAAGCTAATGCTGGGCGAATGCTAGGTTAGTGCTAATGCCAGGTTAATATTACAACTAGGCTAATGCTAGGCAGTCCTAATGCTAGCTAATGCTAATACTAGCTAATATTAATGTTAAGCTAATGCAGTGCGACACAGGCCAGCACTTGCCTCCTCACTTGCATTTTCATTAGGAAATGCATATATTCTAGTTAATATTACATGTCAAGTAGGGGTGTGACGAAATAGTTATTTCACAATACAATACGAAATACAATATAGGACTCAAAATACAATACAAAAAATGAAAAAAATTCTAATGAAGAGAAACCCATGTCAAACAAATCTTTAGCTGCATTTCTATTACCCTTGGAATTGCGAAACATCTAAATAGCGCAATAAAAACTGGGAATAAAAACATCTGGATTAAAAAAAACACTAATATTGCTAAAAAGTTATTATGCTTCCACGAGAGAAAACTCAAGACGTTTCGATAATGAAATGTGTCGCAAAATGGAAAAACACTTTCTCCGCAAATACACATCACAGAAAGTGACGTACCTGGTCACATGACCACTGCTCTCTGAGTAAACATGACATGGTACGTGTAGACAGCATTATACATAAAAGTTATTACTGCCACATTAGACGTGAAACAACAAAGGAAGACAGAGTGTTATAAGGAGGCTCTGAGCGTCCGTCTTCCTGTGGTGAAGTCTCGCGGGATGAGATTTCACAGGCGTTACGAGGCTCCTCCCCATTTTGTGTCATTTCGTGCTTCTGTTTTCCTGTTATGTGTGTGCATAATTGTAGTCTTGTGTATTTTTCTGTCATTTGGGGCTTTCACTTTTGCGGTTCACACTAAATGACATGAGGCCCTTAATTGGGCCACCAGCATTTTTTCCAATTACAATTCAATTCCAGTTATTTTTTATCTTCAGAAAGTCAATTACAATTACGTTCTCAATTACTAAAATTCAATGACAATTAATCACAATTACTCAGCCTTTAATAAATAACTTAATAAAAGTAAACCTTCCTCTTGTGTTAGCTTTCTGTTAGCATCTCTTAAAATAATTGAATAATAAATCAGCTGTAAAACACAGAAAAAATATAAATCTATCATTTAATTTCTTTCCTATCTATTGATTACCTTGTTAGGCTTCCTAATCATTGGAAATATAGGTTTTAATATTTTTGGTTTGGGCGTCTGAGCCTTTTTTGTGTCAGTATACCCATTTGAATAATTATTAACTACTGTACATATGTGTAGAACTGTAACATTGTTCTTCAGTTTTGCATAAATTGCAATTAACAATTTAATAGTGTTTTAATGGCAATTCCAATTACAAAGACAATTATCTCAATTTAATTACAATATGTAATTATGATTACAACAGCAACAGAATTTTTAAATTATAATAATAATTACGCCATGATTGTAATTAATTATCAATTACAATTATAATTGACCCCAACCCTGGTTTGAACACTCAGGATGTGTGGAGAGGCCTGGCTCGTACTGAGGCCCAAAGCAAAGCCAGGTTCTCTGTTTTCTCTCCTAAATCAATAAAGAGGGTCCTTGGGGTGCCCTGGCCAGCCATCTGGACTGAAATCCAGGGGCTCAGGTTGTCCCCCGGGCCCCCCGCCTCTCACCCCCGT
Source organism: Gouania willdenowi (assembly GCF_900634775.1). Classification (NCBI taxonomy): domain Eukaryota; kingdom Metazoa; phylum Chordata; class Actinopteri; order Blenniiformes; family Gobiesocidae; genus Gouania; species Gouania willdenowi. The sequence continues at coordinate 12,592,238 of NC_041045.1, forward strand.
GTGCACCAGGACCTGGCACTAAGTTAATCGTCCTCCTCCTCCTCTGCCCCCCCTTCCTCGCCATCATCTTCCTGCCGTCTGTCCCACCTCGTACACCTTCCATCTAATCTGGCCGGCTGCGACTCAAATGTCAGGCCGCCTGGGAAAGGCAGCTGTTGGCCTGCAACGGGAGATGCCACGCTGGGCCTGGACCTGGGGCCAAATCACAGATCAACAAGGTGGGCCTCTTTCATCTGTAGGAGCCGACCAACTCAAAAGTCAGAAAATCAGCCACATGCTGATTGTGTGGCCCCCAAGACAAACCAATAAAAAACTGTAATTCAAAAAATTGGAAACAAACGGACATCAGACACTCAAAGCAATAGCACATATACAAAATGACTTCAAAGACACAATGCTAACACAATTACACAAAAAAACTGAAAAAATCCCCAAAAATGACAAAAATACAGAAAAACTACAAATCGGCACCGCATATTGACAACAATAAACAAAATGCAAACATAACACACAAGAAACAACACAAACACATATAGTATGACTCATAAAACACACAGAATACCAGCAAAAATTCCCAAAATGACATAAATACACAAAATCACTCTAAAAACACACAAAATGACCAAAAACAACAACAAAACTACACAAAAAAGAACTAGGACAAAACCCTTTGTTTTCTCGTACTTAGATTGGTCATTATTACGTAGATGTTACTGATAATGTGGCCCTTAGATCAGACTATCACATTTTTGTGGCCCTGCTGTGATAACAGTTGCCCATCCCTGAAATAGGGAAACTATTCAGACTTTTTGCAAATTCGCAAATATTGTGATTACATTTTAATTGTCCTTATCCAAAGTTGGAATCACACACTTCTAGAAACAATATATGAGTCATAGTTGCAAAAACAAAAAAAAAACAAAAAAACAATGGAAGTGGACTACAATACATGAAAGGCCTGTACTACGAAGCTGGATCAGTATATCCTGGATTTATCTCCATTAGCAGACTTCACCTATCCAAACATTCTCCATCAAAGAGTTCCTTTACTACAAAGCACAATATCAAGCTACGTGCGAGCTCCAGTGACAGGGGGCGGAGATTGCAGCGTCTGACCAATTGCAAACACGTAGAAACTGGAGAGCAATTGCAGAAGAATTCTTAAGAAGAATATGAAGAATTGAAATCCATAATTAAGACCAAAAATAACACTGTTGCTGCAGAAAAATCAGGAAGGAATGAACACAGGCAGGAAGCTGCTGACACTGTTAATGAGTTAATGGGATTTGTATTTGTGTGCGCTTTCGTTTTGTGTTGCGTTCGTCCTTCTGTGTTGTGGCGTTTGTCATTCTGTGTTGTGTTGTGTTGTGTTGTGGCGTCTGTCATTCTGAGTTGTGTTGTTGTGTTTGTCATTCTGTGTTGTGTTGTGGCGTCTGTCATGCTGAGTTGTGTTGTTGTGTTTGTCATTCTGTGTTGTGGCGTTTGTCATTCTGTGTTGTGGTGTTTGTCATTCTGCGTTGTGTTGTGGCGTCTGTCATTCTGAGTTGTGTTGTGGCGTTTGTCATTCTGTGTTGTGTTGTCGCGTCTGTCATTCTGAGTTGTGTTGTCGCGTCTGTCATTCTGAGTTGTGTTGTGGCGTTTGTCATTCTGTGTTGTGTTGTGGCGTCTGTCATTCTGAGTTGTGTTGTGGCATCTGTCATCCTGTGTTGTGTTGTGGCGTTTGTCATTCTGTGTTGTGTTGTCGCGTCTGTCATTCTGAGTTGTGTTCTGGCGTCTGTCATTCTGAGTTGTGTTGTGGTGTTTGTCATTCTGAGTTGTGTTGTGGCGTCTGTCATTCTGAGTTGTGTTGTGGTGTTTGTCATTCTGTGTTGTGTTGTGGTGTTTGTCATTCTGTGTTGTGTTGTGGCGTTTGTCATTCTGTGTTGTGTTGTGGCGTCTGTCATTCTGTGTTGTGTTGTGGCGTCTGTCATTCTGAGTTGTGTTGTGGTGTTTGTCATTCTGTGTTGTGTTTGTCATTCAGTGTTGTGTTGCTGCGTTTGTCATTCTGTGTTGTGTTGTGGCGTTTGTCATTGTGTTGCTGCGTTTGTCATTCTGTGTTGTGTTGTTTGTCATTCTGTGTTGTGTTGTGGAGTTTGCATTTTTGTACGCTTTCATTTTGTGTTGCGTTGCGGCGTTTGACATTCTGTGTTGTGGCGTTTGTCATTCTGTGTTGTGTTGTGACGTTTGTATTTGTGTGCGCCTTAATTGTGGCATACATCCTTCTGTGTTGTGTTGTGAGCTACCCATTTGAGAAACACTATCCTAAATAATCCATCTGTCCTGTTTCTGGCCCATGCACGGGTACAACTGATACTACAAATCCCAGAATGCATTGCAAAAGCTTTCTTTAAGCAAGTGGTAGGTAAGAGTGCGAGTAGTTGGATCTGAATACAAATCTTTTCCTTTTTTTTTTCCAGTGCAGGTTGTGAATGGAGGGGGAATTAGAGCAGGTACAGCAGCCTATCATTTGGAGGAAGGAAGGAGGGCCATTTCCATCAATACATCGCCAGATAAAGATCCATCTGGATCCCCTGAAAGGAGGAGGAGGAGGAGGAGGAGGAATGCGGGGCAGCTTTTGGCATCAATGGTTGGCCATTGATTGTGCGTCCTATTACCAGTATATGATCCCATCTGAAGAGGGAGGAGAGGAGCGGCGCTGTGAGCGGCCCTTTCTGCTGCCCCGCCATGAAAAAAAAAAGAAGAGGATTCGGGAAGCGATCCAAACGCTCAGTAGGGAAATAGCACCAGAAAGGTAGCAATCAATATTGAAACACAGAAATTAAGCATTTAAAGCAGTAATTAGGAGGCAGGGAGGCTTTTTTTTTTTTTTTTTTGGTTTTTTTCACACCTGTACGCGGTACCGCTGAGGATGCCAACCCCGCCGCATCTGTTTCCCTCCACCTGCCAGGCACCTGCCATGCCTTCAATGGAGCCTGATTGCATTCAGACTCTTTTTAAGCTCCTTACCGACTCCCCCACCCTTCCCTCCTGCATTATTTTCTATTTATTTGTATCTGTTCATTCCAATGCAGGTGCCTCGCAGTAATACTCAAGTGCGCCATACATGAGTGACTCCTTTATGCCTCACTTCCTGCATTTGTCATTTTTGGCGAAAGCAAGAGGATTAAGGCTTTGGATGTGCACCTCCCTCCTCTGTCTGTTTTAACAACAGCCTTCCCAGCTCATTTGCATAGCAAATTTCCTCCTTTTAACCCTACGGTGGTCAGAGCGCGCGCTGTCAAATCCTCCCCGCCCGACTTACCCCCGTGTCCGCAGCAGCACATCGACCGACTTAAAGGCTTGTTCCTCTTCTGTTCTCACCTGATGTCACACAGATACATGCTTTTTTTTCCAAAAATCACGTTCATATTCTTCAGTTCTGCATCTTCAAACCTCTACAGACATAGGCAACTGGCGGCCCTCGGTCTAATTTTATGCGGCCCCCAAAGTAAATGTACAAAATGAGAGAAAAAAACCCCACAAAACAAGAGCGAGAATACATTAAAAAATACAAAGAATTACAAAATTGCAGGAAAATACAGTAAAAGACAAGACAAACGCAGAAAATACTCCAAAAACACACAGAACTACTACAAAATTGAACAATACAACAACAGTAATTCACAAAATGACTTAGAAAAATATACAGAATTACAGAAAATTAGAACAAAAGTACACAAAAAGACATGAAAAACATGAAAAGTCACTTGGCAAACCCACAATATTAACAAACAAGCAAAACGACAACACAAATACACAATATGACTAAAAAAAAACATAATTTACAGGGAATTAAAATAGACATAAGGACTACAGAAATACACAAAAGAGCAAGAATACATTAAAAATTAACACCCACAGTACTAACAAACAAGCACAATGACAAAAGAAATGCACAAAATGACGCCAAAAAACGCAAAATGGTAACACAAATACATATACAAAATGTGTCAAAAAAAAAATTTTACTGGAAAAATCCACAAAAGGACTACAAAAATACACAAAGAATGACAATATTGAAGGAAAATACAGGAACAGACAAGATAAAAACAATACAACAACAATACACAAAATTATGAAAAAAATATACAAAATTACAGAAAACGACAACAAAAGTACACAAAAAGACAAGAGAAACACGAAAAAATGACTCCGCAAACTCACAGAACAAACAAAGAAGCAAAACGACAACAAAAATAAACAAAGATGACTCCAAAAAATGCAAAATGGCAACACAAATGCACAATATGACTCCAAAAAACATATATTTTAGAAGAAAAATACACAAAAGGACTACAGAACTGCACAAAATGCCTCACAACAAGCAAGACAACACCAAACACACAGAATGACAAAAAAACACAAAAAAACTCCTTGTTCTTTCCTATATTAATGCTGAGGTCACTCATTATTCTAAATGCTGACATGAATGTTGCTCATGTGACCCTCCAATCAAACAAACATTTTTGTGGCCCCACTGTGACAAAAGTTGCCAACCTTAACTTTTCCAAATAAAAGGAAATGACTTACTTCGTCATGTGTACTTTTGGTTCCTTCAAAATAAAACCCCATGTCGCCGTTTAGTCTAACTACTTTTATTTTGAAGCTAAGGCCGTGCCAATTGATGGCGTTTTTGTTGATAAGTGATGCCAAAACAAGCAACGTGGTGTAATTTGACGGCGCTTGGTTTGACACGTGAGGTCGTCAGATTTGACGGAGGTTTTGCTGAGTCATGAGTCCGTTCGGTCTGACAAATGACGGCGGTTTTGCTGATACCTGATACCTCACTCCGAGACCTGATGATGTCCTAAAATGTACACCGTACTTACGTCATGATTTGATGTATTCTGATCCCGGACGAGCCCCCAATTGGTTATGGTGGTTTTTCATGAGAATATCATAAAAACAAGCGTGCGCTCACACATGGACTGGTTTTTGAGATTCACATTGGAACACATTGACTGTTGTGTTGCTAAACTGCTATTGTTTCCTAATAGAAATCACGGCCTAGCTGCCACGTTTACGTCCTGTCTGAAATATGCCCCCATGAAGATCAGGTAATGGTGTTTCTATCCTAAATGGATGCAGAGCGTTGCAAATGAGTTTTTCCTTTTTATTGGTGTAACACTTCCATTTGGATTTCACAGTCTGGAATGAACCCCGAGCACCTGAGTCACCCCGTAGTTTTCCCCGACGTACAAAAAGCCTGGATCTGAGATGAGATCATGCCCCGGCTGCACAGTGTAGCAAATTTACCAGAATTCCCTCACTTTCCTCCCCCTTGGAAACTAATGGGATCGTTCTGATTCGGATACGGCGATTCAACAGTTAGAGTGGCGCCATCTGGGTTTGTGTTAACCTGAGTCAGATGTGAGCCGACGCTACTGCAAGGTACAGCAGCTCGCTTAATGATTCTTAATCTTTTCTTTAATTAAATTGTGCAGTCAACCTGAAAAATCTATCTTAATGCAAATGAGGAGCTCCTTTTTTTGGCATTTGCTTACCGTAATGCACTAATAAGGTTAATTTAATAAAAATCTGTTCCACATTTTAGAGATAATTGTGTGTTTTCTTGATCTATTTGAGCAAAAGTGGGGAAAGGGAGGAAAAAGAAAAGTGTTTGTTTGTGGAAATGACTCGGGGATGAGCCGAGGAAGAGCAACCTGCCATGGATAATAGTATTTGTGCAAAGTGAAAATCTGTTTTGCTCCACAGCGGTGCATCACTTCAATCCTTTGTGACAGCCGCTGTCACAGAATTTACAACAAAACACGTGGAAGAGACGCCACGGCGGCAAAGGTCGGAGGCGGGAGAAACGGGGAGAAAGGGGACATTTTTTTTTTTTTTTTTTCCCTCCTTTCACCTTCACAAAGTTCACAAGTTTGGATCAAAGCAAAGCCCGGGGGGGGGTTGGTTTTAAAATAACACGTCTGTGTGTGGAAACGACGCCTTTGTGGAAACCCGAACAGACAGGTGTCAGTCACACACACACACACACATACAAGAGCGCGCACACACACTGGTCACTTCTTTAGGAATGGCTTATATTCACTTTGAACCAATCAACTATCAGGTCTTCTCTGGAGACTTTAGAGTCACTTTCAATCCTAGAAACAGACACTACAGAATGTTTTATTGCCATTATTGATGAACAGAATTCACAACTAGGAATCTGCTTTGGCTTACAGGTGCTTAAAAAATGTGCAATAGCAAGCAATAGAATAGATAAAAATAAAAATAAAAAGGCATGCAATAATACGTCCTTGATAACAATATATTTACTAGATAAATATAATATAATATATACAATAAACATGTCGTCAGTGCAGGTTATTAAAGACATGATTTATAAAGTGACCCAAATTATAGCAGTTATAAAAGTGACCGGGGTTTGAATTATATTCCGACTTCAAATTATATTCCGACTTCAAATTAAGCAAAAAGATATATTTTTGTAACTTAAAATATACGTAATATTATAAAACACATGTATGGTGTACATTTTAGGACATCCTCAGGTCTCAGGGGGAGGTATCAGATCAAACGGACTCATGACTCAGCAAAACTTCGGTCAAATCTAACGGCCTCACATGTCAAACCAAGCGCCGTCAAAGTACACAGCCTCAGGCTTCAAAATAAAAGTCATCAAACTCAACGGCCTCAGGCCTTAAAACACAACATGGCGTTTTATTTTGAAGGAACCGAAAGTAAGTACATGAGACGATTTTGAAGGAACCAAAAGTTCAAAATTTTTGCTAAAAAAGAAAAAAAAATAATTAATTTGTCTATTTTTGTTTTCAAAGTGAACGGACACGTTTTATTTGTTTATTGGATTATGTTAGGGTTAGGGTTATAATCTCAGTATGGAGGTAAACTCAGACCGTGACACCGTTGTTTTTTTTTATTTTGAAAAGATATATCGACCTATCGTTTGATCAATAAATACATAGTTAAATGATGGCGTCATATGTATTTCCCTATGTGTATTTTGAAAGCTGTTATTTTATTTACTTATTTTTAAAGGTTATAGGATATATCAATGTTTCATTTAACTACAATATGTATTTATTAATCAAACAATCCGTGGATATATCTTAACTTTCAAAACATAAATGGAAAGAACGGCTTTCCCAACTTACTTGTGTACGTTTGGTTCCTTCAAAATAAAATGCCATGTTGTGTTTTAGGGCCTGAGGCCGTTGAGTGTGAAGAATTTTAATTTGAAGCCTGAGGCCGTCTAATTTGACGGCGCTTGGTTTGACATGTGAGGCCGTTAAATTTGACGGAGAAGAGAAAAAAAAAAAAAAGATTTGACAGAGATTTTGCTGAGTCATGAGTCCGTTTGTTCTGACGTACACGTGTTATTGGATATATTTTATCACAAAACAGCAGCATATTTAACTAAAGCCTATATGTCTGACACTTGAACACATTTGTCACAATGTTTTATTGAAAATAAACATTTAAAGATGGTTCATTTAATACAAAAACGTATCAAGTGCTGCTGTATTCAACTCTACTGAGGCACAGATCTGTTATCTGTATTTATCTAAATCAGATTTTAGATGGAGTGCATTGGTGATTGTAGTGTTCCTGTTAGAACAGGGAAGTAAAATAAATACAGTCGACTAGTCAGTATTTGGGAAAGGGTCAGGGTTGGATGATTAGACTAATAAAAAATAGACGATCATCAACTGTTTGTTTGTGGGTGTGATAAAGAAGAATAATAACTGTGTTTGTTTCATGTGTGGACGACGTGCGGCTAAAGTGCCACTAAGTCCTAATAATGTTCTTATTATTTAGTCGCTAGGTGATTAAAAGTCTACATCCCATTTTTTTTTTTTTTTTTTTTTGTTTAGTTGTGGGCGCTGAAACGGTGAAAGACGTTGGCAGAGGAATAAAAAAAAAAAAGTCATTAATTAGATTACATTAGCTGCGAAGGCTTAGTGCGGATTAATGTGGAGAAACGTGCACACTCAGCAGCAGAACACCGGCTTACCTGCCGCTTCCATCCAATAAAACAGACATTTTCAAAAT